>NW_015628313.1:245824-272795 GCF_001515625.1 Sinocyclocheilus rhinocerous
GCGGGGGACGAATTTACGTGATATTAAAAGTGGGGGGGACACGTCCCCCGCGTCCCCCGCGTAATCTACGCCCCTGGGTACTACCTAACACAGATATGTGCGCATGCGCATGGAGGCTGCTCCTTGTGGCGGAAGGTTCGTGTTTAATCCACTGACACACGTGTTTCTGTGTGGCGTCTTCAGTGGTCAACATCAGCACACACAGTGGGCCATCTCACATCTGACAAGTCTACCAGCGGGCCACTCGAGCAGCCGTCAAGTAAGATACTTGCTTACCATTTTGAAGCAGAGAAGTTATAAACATACTTGTTTTGCTAAGTTACCATTTAAAATATTTATTATAAATGGCTGTGATGTATACGCACCGAAAAGTTTGTAAATAATTCGCAGGCTGTTAGTTACCTCACAACAACCTTCTCAGTGTTCGTAACGTTACTTATTATTAGTATATGACTCCTTATTGTTAGCAAATTCATACTAAGTGTTTGTCGTGGTATTATTCATTTATTCGTGTCATTTAAATTAAGTTTACCTTTCAATCTAACCCATTAACACTTTTATTTTAATTAAATAGGTGACCTCTGTCTAGGCTGTGATTGTCTTGCCTTGTGATGCAACCCACAAACTATTTGTTTGACCCCTGATTTAGTTAATCCCTTATTCCCCATAGAAGCCAATCAGTCTAAAGCTTTTCTCTTTGAAATAAATTAACTGACTAAACTGAGATTTTTTTTTATTGCTGATAAATTTATGGTAAGACAGGAAATGCTTTCCTATTATGCCCCAGTATGCACAGTGGAAAAAACGTTTGCAGCACAAGTTGTGGATATTCTCTTTCTGTCTTTCTTTCAGGATCATGCCTGTCGTGCGGTTTTACAGAAGAGAAGTGACCGGTGAGGGTCGGGTCATACGAAGGATCGCACAACTGTATCCAGATGTCACTATAATAACAGAGCTTTGCTACAATGTAGAGCTGGACGGTGAGAGAATGTTGTATGAAATAGCAATGAGTTTGTGACTCAGTGGCAAGTCAAGTCACATTTATTTTAATTGCGCTGCACAATACATATTGTTTCAAAGCATTAATAAACAGGAAAATAGCAGTATTAATGTTGCAATTTAAAGTTCTTCAGTTATGAAATTAATACAATTTCAGCTGTAAAGCAGCTCTAAAAAAAGACAGGTCATTATTCAACTCAATTTAGTTCATTAGATTAAGTTTAGTTCAGTGAAAGTGTCATTCATTTGTTATGAAGCAAACTTATTTCAGCTCATGTCAGTTCAGTGTTGATACAGTTTAGTTCAATAACAGTGTCAATGTTGCAGAGTTCATCAATTATGAAACAAATTAATAAAGCAGATCTAGAGAAGGCAATAGTGTCATAATCCAGCTCAGTTTTGATCAAGTGTTGTTTTCATGCAGTGGTGTGAGTGCAGCCATGTTGATAATATTACAATATTAGGTGTCTTTTAAACCTCAGCTGTGCCTCTCTTCATCTTTGTCATCTCATCATCATCTCTTTCTCTCCCAGGGTCTGACTGTTTAAGTGTGGAGCAGAAAGGTATATTGTGCTGGTTGTTTAGTCCTCCTTATTCTGTCAGCTTGATAGAGGAGCCCACTCTAAAACCAGTGAATGGTGCAAGACTGGTGGAGATTGGACCCAGGTAACCTCTAACACTGCCTTATCATGATGGTATAGCATCGTAATCTTTAATATAACTCACATCACAACTTTCAATTTAATCTTGACCTTTATAGGTTGAACTTCTCCACTGCTTGGTCCACCAATGCTGTGTCCATCTGCCGAAGCGCAGGTCTGAGCCGGGTGACGAGAGTGGAGCTCTCCCGCAGGCATCTGATCAAGGTCAGGAGAATAGCTTTAAATAGCTTTACATTTCAGTGAGATTTTTTTCCCCCCATTTTGATTAAAAGCTCTCTTTTCATCTCCATCTAGCCCCAGGATGGACATAATGGTGTATTGAAGGACGGCGAGATGGAGAGACTGATTTGCTGCTTGTATGACAGTATGACCGAATGCGTTTACTCCCAGCCAATCACGTCGTTTGCTGTTGATATTCGGCCACAGGAAGTGTTTGAGGTGGACATTCTAGGAAAAGGTCGTGTTGCCTTAGAGAATGCCAATGATGAACTTGGTAAGAGATGTTTTTGGAGTCTGGACCACTTTTCCACTAAAAAAATAAAAATAAACTAGCTTGATGTACCATGGTAATACCTAGTGAGAGGCAGATTAATCTGGCAATAGTTGGTCTTTCCGACATTTTTCCACATCATCTGATTGGCCAAATTGTGAAAATTCTCATATCTGTTAAGTACTAGTGTAACCATCTGATGCTATCTACCATTTTACCATTACTTTACAAGTACAAGGATATAAAACCAGAAGCAGTATCACATGAACTACATGAAAATGACATTATTCTTAAAGACTAAAGACACTGAAATATTTTAAAAATGACTTAACTTGCTTAAGAACTGTGTGTGTAGGCAGTATTCAGTGATGAAATCTGCAACTCTTTCTTCTAGAAATAATGATCCAGTATTTTAAGGTCACATGAGACTTAACATGATTAGAGGAACAGTGGATGTCACAAGATAAGAGGAGCCTATTTGATTAGATCACGAGGTGTTTGAAAGGAAAGAATGAATGACTGTATGAGAGACAGTAAGCCGGTGGGTTACACCAAAGTTCACTGCCTGCATCTAAGATTAGTGAAGGCCTACTGGGTTAGAAATAAAATTACATAGATTTTTGGCTGTTACTCTGTTATTTAAGCCTTCATTACAAAGAGATCATTAACAGTCCATTAAAATGTAAAGGTATTTCTGTTTTGGGGAATAGGTCATAATAGTTTTTCTTCATTGAATTGGCCTTTCACTAAGTCTGACCTTAGCAAATTTTGCAGCCATTGTCTCAGACAAGGTTTTGCTCTTTAACTGTTGTACGCTACCGTTAAAAAATTTGGGGTCAGTAAGTTAGTTTTTTTTCTTGTAGAGAAATGAATACTTGTATTTAGCAAGGAGTCAAGGCCACATTAAATTTATCAAAAGTGACATTAAACGTTTACATTGTTGCAAAAAAATATGTGCTGTTTTTTCTTAACTTTCTGATAATCAAAAAATCCTGAAAAAATGTATGATGTTGTCCACAAAAATATTTAGCAGCACAACAGTTTTCAAAAATTTGATGGAAGATATGTCTGTTTTGATAGTTTTAACTGCAATTTTATTTAAATTATTTTTTTTTATATAAATTTGTTTCTGGGTCACTTACAGTAGCGATAAATGTTACTCAAGGCGTTTTTTAAGTGTTTTTATTTATGTTACTATAAAAAAATTAATGTTGATTTAATCATTGAAGTGTCGAAAGTAATAGTTACAGTACCATAATAAAGTAATAGTTACAGTACCATAATAAATGCATTATGAACAGGATGTCCTGTAAAATGGTTATCTTGTCAGAGTTAGCAACAGTAACCAAGGGTGGAGGTGCTTAGCAAGGGTCAGTTTAGAATATTTTTTGTTTTTGCATCCGTTTCTGAGCATCTTTTTCTTCATTTCATGTTTATCTGGTTGTTGTCTGTCTGTCTCTATTTCTGCATGTATGAGCAGGGTTGGCGTTTGACTCTTGGGATCTGGACTACTACACTGCACTCTTTCAGAAGGTGAAAATGAATCCCACCAGTGTAGAATGCTTTGATCTGGCTCAGTCCAACAGGTGTGTGCACTCCAGAGAATAAACACCATTGGAAAGTGTTACTTTTATCTACAATAACATGTACAATGACAGTCTCATGCTCTCTCTGCCCTGCAGTGAGCACAGCCGCCACTGGTTCTTCCGAGGGCGAATGATCATTGATGGAGAAGAGCAGGAGGAGACGCTCTTCAGTCTTATAATGGGTACTCAGCACCATAGCAACCAGAACAATGTCATCAAATTCTGTGACAACAGCAGGTTAGATGCTTCACTGTGAATGTCAACCCTTTTGAATAGCACTTGGGCAGAATGTCTCAATATGTGGTTCTTGTGTGTTTGTAGTGGCATTAAAGGCATGGAACTGGAGTGTATGTATCCCACAAACCCTGCGCAGGCCAGTCCATATAAAAGCCGACATGCTAGCAGACACATCATCTTCACTGCAGAGACACACAACTTCCCCACCGGTCTGATCTTAAATACATTTAACCTGCTTGCTTATTTATTTACACATGTGTTAGAGGCCAACCTAAATTAATTCTAATGAGAATTAAAATAGTTATTACTGACAGCATGATCAATAAGCAAAATATTAATTGTAGCATTGAAATATTCAAATATTTTTGCAAATATTTTAATAATATAGCACATTGAACAGTGCTATGTTTTAGTAATAGTATTATTTATATATTATTACAATATTTTTTTCTTGAATTTTCTTGAATTTATTTTGACTTGAATTAGCTTTTATTTGTGTATTTACCGTTATCATTAAATTTTTTTCAAATACGTTCAATTAAGTTTTGTCTTTTTTATTTTGATTTTGAAAATATTTCTGTTGCGTAAACTTTTTATTTCAGCTAACTGCCAATTAATTGTTTTTTTTAAATCTAATAATAATAATAATATTTTATTTCAGTTTTATAATAATCGTGTGTGTGTGTGTGTGTGTGTGTGTGTGTGTGGTGTGTGTGATTACCGCAATGAAAAAAAAAAACTATATATATGTGTGTGTGTGTGTAATAATATTTTATTTAACCATTATTTCACCTAATGAAAACAATTAGTTTTTTAGATTTAGTTAACAATAACAACAATAATGTTTATATTTGAGTCATAAAATGCTCTTTATTATTCCCAGGTGTTGCTCCATTCAGCGGAGCCACCACAGGTACCGGCGGGGGGATCAGAGATGTGCAGAGTGCCGGAAAGGGTGGTCATGTGATCGCAGGCACTGCTGGGTACTGCTTCGGCAACCTACATATCCCAGGTAAGCCTCAAATCATTGGGCTCCTGAAAATATTAATCCATTTGTTCTGTTTGAAGAATAAACCTCAACAACTTAACTGAATAGGGCCCTAAAACTCAGAGTTCATTCTTTTGCCATATTTTGTTTTGTAAGCACACTTTCCCATATCCAGGTCTTTTCTCTTCTCAGGGTTTGTGCTCCCATGGGAGGAGGACGGGTGGGAGTACCCATCCAGCTTTGCTCCTCCACTCCAGGTGGCCATAGAGGCCAGTGACGGAGCCTCTGACTATGGCAATAAGTTTGGGGAGCCGGTTCTAGCAGGTGAAATGTAGCAGGGCAATAGCCATCTGTTTATTTGTGGTTTTTAGCTTGTATCTACGGTTGTTTACTTGTTGTTTTCTTCCACATTAAGGCTTTGCTCGTTCCTTTGGAATGCGTTTGGTTAACGGTGAACGACGGGAGTGGATCAAACCGATCATGTTCAGTGGTGGGTTGGGCTCTATTGAGGACCAGCATGTGAAGAAAGAACAGGCTGCACCAGGTACACAAGGAAAAATATACACCTAATGCACCATAATCTTTTTAGAAATTATTTTAGAAATACATTTATTCCTGTGATGGCAAAGCTGACTTTTCAGCAGTCATTTCTCCAGTCTCGTGATCTTTCAGAAATCATTCTGATGTGATAATTTGGTGTTCAAGAATCATTTCTTATTATTATCAATGCTGAAAACAGTTGTCCTGCCATTTTGTGGAAAACATAATACATTTTTCAGTTCAAAAGGATAGTGTTTATTTGGAATATAAAATCTTTTAACATTATAAATGTCTTTACTGCCATTTTTGATTCATTTAATGCATCCTTGTTGAATAAAAGTATTAATTTCTTTTAAAAAATCTAACTGACCCCAAACTGAATGGTAGTAATATACAAATAGCCTTTATCTCTTTATTCATTACACTGTTTTTTTTTTTTTTCTCTTGTCCTCGGGAGGTATGGAGGTGGTGAAAATTGGAGGTCCTGTGTACAGGATCGGTGTTGGCGGAGGCGCTGCCTCTTCTGTACAGGTACACAAAAATATCAAAATTAAATGAATATATATACAAGCTGCTCTAAAGTTCAGGGGGTTTTTTTGTGTTTGCAGAGCATGTCTGTGTGTTGCATTTTTCATAGACTGTGCGATGATGTAATTTAATGCATGCATGTGTGTATGTATTATTGTAGGTTCAAGGTGATAACTCCAGTGCCAGAGATCTTGGAGCAGTTCAGAGAGGAGATGCTGAAATGGAGCAAAAGATGAACCGGGCTCTCAGGGCCTGCCTGGAGCGAGAGGAAGGAAACCCCATCTGCAGCATTCATGACCAGGGTGCTGGGGGCAATGGTACAGGTTTTTATAAGTGCAGTATATCCCTACTCAACAACAGAAACATGTTAAAACTTGTAAAAACAACTTGTATTTGTGTAGGTAATGTGTTAAAGGAGCTGAGTGAGCCTGCTGGTGCCGTTATCTATACTAGCAAGTTTAAGGTGAGATAAAGACTTTAATAAAACATCTGTATCTTGATTTTTATGTCAAAATGTTTTATATACATATTTTACCCTAATGTTTAGAGAGGTGACCCCACGCTCAGTGTTTTGGAGCTGTGGGGGGCGGAGTATCAGGAGAGCAATGCTCTGTTGCTCCGCCCCTCTGACCGGAGCTTCCTTGAGAGGGTGTGTCAGAGGGAGAAATGTCCTGTTGACTTTGTGGGCAAGATAACTGGTGATGGCAAGGTGAGTCAAACTACCTTTTTGTAGCTAAAAGTGTATTTTGGGACACCTCCTGCTCATGTGCATGTATTGCTCTATAGATTGTGTTGGTGGACGACCTGTGTAAACCTGTGCTTGATAGTGGGCGGTGCCCTGTGGATCTAGAGCTGGATTGGGTCCTGGGAAAGATGCCACAAAAGGTGCAAAAACAATCTATATTGTAGATTAAACCCTACCAGATATGGCCTGAATCTGCTCAAGGCTTCATTAGGAGCATTGCTGATAAAGAAATTAGAAATTGTGGTGAAGTGCACCCTCTCTTGGCTAATTTTTGAATTGCAGTGTCTAGACTCCCAAATTTAAATGATCAAATTATGCTTTTTGGATTTTTACTATTATGTTGCTTTCCACTCAGTCAGGTCTACATCTCTTTTTAGGAATTTGTATTGGAGCGCATGGCTGTGTCTCTACAGCCTCTCTCTCTTCCTGTGGGTCTTTCTGTTCTTCCAGCTTTGGAGAGAGTTCTCCGGCTGCCTGCAGTGGCCAGTAAGCGCTACCTCACCAACAAGGTACCATACTCACTCCTTAGCACATGCATAGTAATATATGACTTTTTCATAGTTGAATATTGCAGGTTGCAGGTCTGATCTGAGTAGTGCAAATTTATACACTTCCATATATATCCAGACATTAAAATGTATCGTCTTGCCATCTTTAATTTTTTTTTTTTTAATAATTAGATTAAAATATTAAAATGAATTTCATTATTTAATTTAAATATTTAATTAATTAATTGTCTTATCTAATATACAGGCATTACAAAGGAATTTTAATGAAATGCAATACATTTTTCACAAAACCCTGTTCCAGGTTGATCGATCTGTGACTGGTCTGGTTGCTCAGCAACAGTGTGTGGGTCCTCTTCACACTCCACTGGCTGATGTAGCTGTTGTTGCCCTGTCTCCGTTCAGCCTCCAGGGTGCAGCCACGGCAATAGGCGAGCAGCCAATCAAAGGGCTGGTGTCACCAGCAGCTGGGGCTCGAATGGCTGTGGGAGAAGCTCTCACTAACCTGGTGTTAGCAAGAGTGTCTGCTCTGAAGGTGAAGAAGCCTTTGCATTTTTGAACATGTTAAGTGACTGAGTGCATGTAATTTGGAAAAAACGCACGCACACACACACATCACCCAAGGATATCGGTGCATATCTTCACAGGATGTAAAGTGCAGCGGTAACTGGATGTGGGCTGCTAAGCTGCCAGGAGAGGGAGCGTGCCTGTGGGAGGCGTGTCAGGCCATGTGTGAGGTCATGGGTCAGCTGGGAGTGGCTGTGGATGGGGGGAAAGATTCACTCAGCATGGCTGCACGTGTCAGTGGAGAAACTGTCAAAGCCCCAGGTACCAGTGTTATGCATGTCTGAATTAGGGATGGACAACAGTTGATTCTTCTAACACATAAAAAAATGAAAAGGTGATTGCTCATAAAGTATAGCATGAGTATGTCACACATGTGTTTTATACTCTATTGTTTAAAAGTTTAAGGTTAGTAAGATTAGTTTTTAGTAATAAATTAATACTTTAACAAGGATGCATTAAATTTAGCAAAAGTTGCAGTAATGGCATTTGTAATGTTACAAAAAATATTTTTCAAATAAATGCTGTTCTTTTGAACTCTCAATCCATCTGAGGATCCTGAAATAAATATATCGCAGTTTCCACAAAAAATATTAAGCAGAAATGTTTTCAACATTCATAATAAATGCAAAATTAAGCTTTGCCATCACAGGAATGAATTACGTTTTACGAATTACGTCAAATAGGAAATAATTATTTTAAATTATAACAATGTTTTGCCTTGGTTAAGAGACTTTTGAACAGTAGTGCCTATATATTAAATGTTTATGTAATAAATATAATAAATATAATATTTTGTAAATATTAAAAACATTTATTTAAAATTGTGCATCAAAATTGGATGCATCTGAAGGCACATGCCATCAACTCTCATCACATCCATGTCACACATCCACAGCACCACCTAATGCATTCAGTTGTAACTGAGGGATTCAATGATAAAAGCATATTTCATGGTTGCTTACAGCACGCAAAGATGACTTTACATAATTTAGAGCTAGTTTTACTTGAGTTAACATAGATGGGGTCACCACTCACCAGAGGTGGGGGACTCGAGTCACATGACTTGACTCGAGTCTGACTCGAGTCGCAAATTTAAGGACTTGTGACTTGCATGACTAAATAAAGAAAATTACTAGACTTGACTTGGACTTGAGATCCAGTGACTTGAGACTTGACTTGATTTGACCTTCATGACTCGGCAGGACTTGACTTTATAACAACTCTAATTATTATTATAAATCATTGCGACATAATTTGGTAAACAAAACGCAAGCCACTGAACCAGTGGCAGAAGTGATCCGAGTCTGCGCAGTTCATGACACTGCACGAGCACAGTCAGGAACACAGCGCGCCAAATACAGGGAGCAAGAGAATCTCCCGAGATGTTTGGATAAACACTTCGAAACTATGCATTTGCTGTATGCATTTACAAAGCCAGGACGTCGGCACTTCAAAAAGGAAAGGTATGTAAGCTTGTTCGATCGTTGAAAACAGCATTGGTCTTAAAATTCAGCTTAAGTCTGTCATTAAATTAAAGTGATTATAAATGATTAATCTCATGTTTGTAATTAATTAACGATGTCAAACTTTAAATTCGCTGGCGTTTGCCTCTCAACAGTGCTTTAGTGTTAAGCATCCCTCTTTGTAAATCAATATATGGAATTGTACCACGGAAACTACAGTGTTTTATCGATTAGTGATGTTTCTCTTGCACCCAAAATCCAAGATATGTTGTCAAAATGGCCCTAGTATGAGTTTTTATATTTATAACATACGATATTTAGTAATATTTTCAGCGCGGCTGCCAGTTCCGTTCAGCCCACAGCTTAAGAGTTACGCGCGTCTCTAAGCAATACTGAACGAATCCAGGGATTTGAACGAACCGGTTGAGTGATTCAGTGGTCCATTCTTGCTTGTTCATGAACGAATCAACTGTTTAGAATGAATCAGTTCAATGAACGCTTCTGTGATAAAGCAGTGATTTGCCACCACTTACTGGCGGCATTAATGCCATAGAGTAGGCCTATCATAGCTTTAAATGCATAGCTGTCAATTTAGTTCTTATTATAAAATCAAAGAAATCAATAAGTTACAGGGGAAGATACATGCACATTAACAGCAATAGGCTTCTTGTTTTGAGCCATGACAATAGTTTTCAAGAACAATGTAGGCATGGAACAATGTCATGCAAAGTGAAAGAAACAATCCAAATAGGGTGTCTATATCCGATGAAAATTTTGGGTCCATTTTATTTCTGATATAAGGGGTGATTTGTAGTCAGCATTGCATATTATTTAGCGTGCTCCCAGACTGAATCCCAGTCTTCGCTGGATATATTTAGTGCAAAATAATTTTCCAACATCTGTTAAATATTATCTGTCTCCTAGGATGGTCAAACTCAATATAACATAAATATGAGATGCATATTTTTATCTTGTATTTTTATCAATATTTTCTCAATTACAGACTTTAGCGGTATACAAAGTAGTATTTTGCCTATATTCAAAATGTTATATTTAAAACATTATTATTTAAAATGTATAATTAAGAAAGTTAATTTCTGAGGAAAAATTAATAAGGTCGTGTGGCAAAAAAATATTTGTTCCTGTTTGATACTGTGACTTGACTTGACTTGATCCTTAGCAGGACTCAACTTGACTTGCTTGAGGTGAGCCACTGACTTGACTTGACTTGCTTGATTTGTTTGTACTGTGACTTGAGACTTGCTTGAGACTTGATGGTAGGGACTTGAGACTTGCTTGAGACTTGAACATGTGTGACTTGCCCCCACCTCTGCCACTCACTAGTACTACTCAACTAGACATTTGCCCTTACATATACCTAGTTGTATGTGATTTATATTCTACAGTGGATAATACATTGCCTGCATGCATTTTATGTCATAGTACAAACTGCTCTCCTTGTGTTTTAGGCTCTCTGGTTATCTCTGTGTATGCTGTGTGTCCCGATATCACAGCCACTGTGACCCCTGACCTGGACAACCCTGATGGCAAAGGTTGATCCTGGATCTTTACCACTTTTAGCATTTTTAACCTCTCATATCAGTCTTATATTTCTGCTAATGTATACTAGTGTGTACATCTCTCACACGCTCTCTCATCCTTTCTCAGGTGTGCTTCTGTATGTGCCTGTGAGCTCCGGGAAATACAGGCTGGGCGGCTCTGCTCTAGCTCAGTGTTATGGGCAACTCGGAGACTGCAGTCCAGATCTGGATCAGCCGGACAAACTCTCTGCTTGCTTCAACACCACACAGACATTGATTCAGGGTCAGTCTTTGCTATTATGATTTTTTGTGTTGTTGTTGTTACTACATTTTATATATTGATACATTAATAGCACCATTCTTCCTACGCAACACTGTTAAAAATAACAATAAAAAAAAAAACATCCATAAACTGATCTAGGGATAATTTTTGCTCTTCCCAAACTCTGCTGGCCCTATTTGTTGATTCTCAAAGCGCGGCAGCATTTTATCTCTATACGACCTGTTGATTTTAACTTTATATTGCAGATCGACTGCTGACTGCAGGACATGATGTCAGTGATGGAGGGCTCATTTCCTGTCTGCTGGAGATGGCCTTTGCAGGGAATCGTGGGATGGATGTGGACTTGCCTTTAGAAGGCGTTGAAGGTTGGTAATAAAATAATTTGTTTTGAAAAAAAACTTTTTCATTAAAGTTTCTTGTGCCAGCCATCATAAGCCCGTTTCCATCCACTTTTTTATTACAGTCTGCATAGAAAATACCAACATGCATTTTGCAAGTTTTATTCACATAAAAAAAATAACATGCACTGAATTGTTTTGGTTTTATTCATATGCTATTATAGTATTTATTAATATTTTGAATTAGCATTTATTTTTTAAAATACAAATAAGTTTGTGTAGATCAGTGTTTTTACTAGTTAACTAGTCACTTACTTGTGTACATCCTTATTTGTGTGATTTTGTTTTTGTAATCCTAGGTAAGATGTTGCATTATCTGTTATTAAAAAATGATTATAAAATACTATTATATAAAGTATTATTATAATCATGTTATAAATATTATTATAAATTGCTATATAAATATTTTTAATTTTAGTTTACATTTTAGTCATTTTAGTACTTTAGTACAGCTTAATTTTTACATTTTTGTTTTACCTTTTTTATCATATACATATATTTTATGTTATTTAAACCTTGTCAGTTTATGAAAGTGATTTTTGATAGATGTAGTTTCAGTTAAAAATAACAATTCTTCTGCAGAAGTTTTTGTACTCTTGAGCACACAAGGGAGAAATTCTGTGAACTTCTCATTTTTGTGATTCAGATTTTTCACGAGAATAAATTTGCAGCTTGGATGGAAACATAGCTATAGATGTAATGTCTCATGTCTTTCCTCATTCCTCTCTTTCAGTGATAGAGGCTCTTTTTTCAGAGGAGCTTGGTCTGGTTTTGGAGGTGTGTGAGAGTAATGCATCAAGTGTCTGTCAGAGATACACAGATGCTGGTCTCCTCTGTCACAGAATTGGCAGAACTTCTGGTTTTGGTCCTGATGCCAGGGTGAGCCAAGTTCTTTTCACTTAAAAGCATATGCATGGATTAATGGAGCTCAGTGGAATATTATTGGACCTCAGTGATTTAAAGGATTAGTTCACTTCCAGAATAAAATTTTCCTGATAATTTACCCACCCCCATGTCATCCAAGATGTTCATGTCTTCAGTCGCAAAGAAATTAAGGTTTTGGAGGAAAACATTCCATGATTTTTCTCCATATAATGGATTTAAATGGTGGCCAACGGGTTGAAGGTCCAAATTGTAGTTTCAATGCAGCATCAGAGGGCTCTATACAATCCCAGCCGAGGAATAAGGGTCTTATCTAGCAAAACAATTGGTAATTTTCTAAAAAAAAAATATATACATTTTACCTACAAATGCTCGTCTTGCACTAGCTTGACTTCACGCATTACGCAGTCACGTTGGACCTTCAGCCCGTTGGCCACCATTTAAATCCATTATATGGAGAAAAATCCTGGAATGTTTTCCTCAAAAACCTTAATTTCTTTGCAACTGAAGACAGAAAGACATTAACATCTTGGATGATTTGAGGGTGAATAAATTATCAGGAAATTTTTATTCTGGAAGTGAACTAATCCTTTAAGTGTGCAAAAAAAAAAGCATTCAATAACTGCTGATTTCTTCTCCATACTGTCTTGTAGGTCATAGTGAGTGTGTGTGGACAGGAAGTGCTGAATGAGCGTCTACCCACACTTAGGGCGATATGGGAAAGTACTAGTTTTCAACTGGAGCGACTGCAGGCTAATCCACTGTGTGTCCAAGAGGAAGAAGAAGGGCTTGCTTCTCGGACACAGCCATACCTCAAGCTCACCTTTGACCCCTCCCAAACACCCATCATTAAAGAGCTCTGTGAGACCATGAACCCATTTGACAATCACAAATCTTTCCCATATTTATACTTGACCTGTATGTTAACATATTTGGCTTGTGTTTCAGCTTCTGGGAAACCCTGCGTAGCTGTTGTGAGAGAAGAAGGTAGTAATGGAGACCGAGAGATGTCTGCTTCTCTGTTCATGGCTGGATTTGAGGTAAAGACACCTACACAAAGAAAGATAAAAGTTTGTGTTTTTAAATATATATGTGTGTTGGAGTTTGTAGTAAGTACATTTTTTTATTAAAAGAATTTAGGGATGATGCTTGTTCACTAAAGCACAAATGCTGCTTGTTTGCTTTTAAAGTTTTTAATTTTAACTGCTAACAAGAATGAGTTTTTAATTTTGACATTTGACCTTTTCTCTTATATGATCTGTAGGTGTGGGATGTCACAATGCAGGACCTGTGCTCAGGCTCCACGACCCTTGACCCCTTCCGAGCCGTGGTGTTTGTGGGTGGTTTTAGCTATGCAGATGTGCTGGGGTCAGCTAAAGGTGAAAAATCACACTATTGCTTGTTGCAGCAATCTTACATATCACTGCTGAACTGTATGTTAGTTCTGCTATATAATGATAACAAGCATTAACTCATCCCCACCATTAAATGTACGTATGACCTTAGATTTGTGACTCAGATCATAGGTTATTTAGTACTGGCCTTGCCACTCTGCATACTGAAATTGACTGGCTCTTAGCATTTGTTCTCTAGCTGATCATCTAATGCTTTAACGTTTTATTATTCATCAGGGTGGGCTGCCACAGTGACCTTTAACCCCAAGGCTCGTGAGGAGTTTGATCGCTTCCGCAACCGTGATGACACGCTGAGTCTTGGGGTGTGTAACGGATGTCAGCTTATGGCTTTGCTGGGCTGGGTGGGTGAAAGAGAGGATGGAGGTGAGAGATAAACCTTTTAGTTTTAGTTTGTAAATCCCAATCATAGCCTCAAGAATTTACCTAGTTTCTTCTCTCTGACTACTCTCACTGTATTTTATTTAAATAAATTAAATATTTTATTTTATTCATTTTTATTGTAGGTTCTGATGTTACTCTGACCCATAACAAGTCAGGTCGGTTCGAATCGAGGTTTGTGAGCGTAGGTATCCTGCCCTCTCCGGCCATCATGCTTAAGGGAATGGAAGGATCTGCTCTGGGCATTTGGGTCGCTCATGGAGAAGGTTAGAATTATGTTTATTGTAACACTGTACTTTCCAAGTGCATTTACCTCTACTGCAAGTGAGGTCCAAAAGTCTGAGACCACTAGAAGAAAAAAAAAAAGATTAAAAAATATATAGTTTTTTATTTAAAAAAAAAAAAAAAACCTTTTTAAAAAATATAATATAATTATTTTCATCATAAATAGAACTGTAATTTTAAATAAAAATGTTTATTTTATTTTTTAAACATTTTTTTTAAATCAACATTAAACTTAATTTGTGTTAAAGGTTTATTTTTCATTTATTTATTTTTTTAAATCCCAAAACTTATGCACTGTATGTTTGTTGGGTGTATTGTAGAGGCATCATTTCGGCTTATAGTTAGATCTCTTTACTGACAAGGATACAAAGGCAAAAGCTCTGCAGTATGTGTTGTTCCTCTTGAGTGACTTCTTAAAAACTCCTCTCTTTTGTTCCACAGGTCTGATGCAGTTTCGTTTTCCTGAGGCTCAGAAGAAGCTTATCGGTGCCTCTTTGGCTCCTCTACGTTATGTGGATGACTCGGGGACCCCGACTGAAATCTATCCTATGAACCCCAATGGTTCTGCACAAGGTGTGGCAGGCATCTGCTCAGCAGATGGCCGTCACCTGGCCATGATGCCCCATCCAGAGCGGGCCGTGCTGGGCTGGCAGTGGGCTTGGGCCCCTCAGCACCTCAGGGGATCACTGGAGGCCTCACCATGGCTTAGCATGTTACGTAATGCGGCAGTCTGGTGTCAGAGCTCATAGAGATATGCTACTGTACAGTTGTGATAGACGACTAAACAAATAGGCCAACTAGACTTATTACAACTTATTAAAGGGATAGTTCACCCAAAAATAAATATTGTCACAATTTACTTACCCTCATCTCATTTCAAACCTGTATGCATCTTTCTTCTGCTGAACACAAAAGATACAGTATTTTGAAGAATGTTGATAGCCAAACAGTTTCGGTTCCCTTTGACTTGCATTGCATTTTTTGTCCATACAATGAAAGTCAATGGGAACCAAAATTGTTTGGTTATCAAAATTCTTAATAAGGTTTGAAATGACATGAGTGTGAGTAAATTACAGAATGTTAATTTTTGGGTGAACTATCCCTTCAAGACTCTTGTTAGAAAATTTAGGATGTTCTTAGACTTTTTGAAATCTTACATTACTACATACAGATCTAGTTTGTATTCAGGTAGAATTAACATGTAGAGTCCTGCTGGAAACTGATGCCTCAACACATACATGTCTAAATTCATAATGGGCTCTTTGAGCATTATTGATAATAAAAATGTAATGGCCGATTATCACCATTTTTTTAATTTCAAAAATCCAAAATATACATACGAGAAATGATTAACTGAGAAAAGTTTGATGAAACACTACACTCTAAATTTGTGCTATTTGAATTGCATTATCACAATTTTTTATATATATAAAAAAGCAAAATATGCATCCCTGAAATTATCATTCCACTAAAAGTTTTCTTGATGAAACACTGCAAACACATTTCAAAGCATTAAATTCAAAGCATTTAATAAATTCCTGATTATAAAATGTTTCTGTCATGTCTGTGGTGTGTGTGTGTGTGTAATATGTAAGGCATAATGCACAGCTAGCCTTGCATTATCTCTTACTTAAAGGGTTAGTTCACCCAAAAATGAAAATTAGGCTGCGTTTTACTCACCCCCGAGGCATCCTAGGTGTATATGACTTTCTTCTTTCAGACGAATCCAGTCGGAGTTATATAAAAAAATTTTCCTTTGATCCTGTAAGCAAACGTTGGTTTTCACGAGACTCTATCTCGTATGCGCAACGCTGACCTCATACGTCATGCTCCCGGAACTGCTTCTGTGTACAACTGTTGGCGCAAGCTACATTAAAGTGATTATTACGTTTTGAATATGGATATTTTTCTTACAAAAACGCATCGATTCGCTACAGGAGGCCTTTGTTCACCCCCCCCCGGAGCCGTGTGAGACACTTTTTTTATTTTTTAATGGATGGGCGATTTTTATTTAAGTTCTTTTGGACTGAAGCAATGCAACACCCGCTGAGTGGCATTAAACAGCTTGAAAGATCAAAGGCGATCTTTAATATAACTCCGACTGGATTCGTCTGAAAGAAGAAAGTCATATACACCTAGGATGCCTCGGGGGTGAGTAAAACGCAACCTAATTTTCATTTTTGGGTGAACTAACCCTTTAATGCACACCTGCCAGCCAATCAGAATCGAGTATTCAGAAACAATATATAAAAATATTTATTAGAAACTTGCATATTTACAAAACCACTTTACATTTATTATGTACAATCTGTCTTCAATAAAACACCTTAAATTGTTTTTAAAACATCAGAACTCCACTCATCTAGTGCTGTATGTGTATTCTAGACATAATTGAAAATCCATGTTCAATAAGACCAAAGTGCAGCAGGTCATAACACTGTTAACCTTTGCCAACAAGGTTGATAAGTGTCATTTCAACATGCTAGTAGTAAGCACATTATCACTCTTCTACAACGAGTCGGCCAGCACACCCCGAGTGACTGAGTGCGTTCTTGTCCTCTGCGGCCCCATCTGCTGGTTGATGTTAATAATGCAGATAAGAAGAAGGAAGACCACTACAAAATCATCCAGCATACCCAGCACACTGCTCAACGGCCCAGGAAGTGTCTCCAGTGGGGAGGCCAAGGACATGGCAGCGCCAAATCCACAGACAGCTACCCTCAATAGAAACAGCCACACCAGGCCACCCATGTTCCCCAGCCATCGCACCAGAAAGAGCAGGAAGAGAGGTGTGTCGCACAGGTAATCCTTTACCTAGAAAAGAAAAGATGACAATCATACTGTAGCATATGACCTAGCAAGTGTGGGACGTGTATCTGTACAATAAAAACATGTCCGTGGGTGTCTTCCAACTGTAGAAAACAACTTTCCTGGCCTGAGGTTTCACAACATTTGTGGCACCAGGAACTAAAATAGGTGTGGTGATGTGATATAGTCCAGAGCAAATAAAATGATAATCTCTCTGCTGAGAAGTAATAATGGTAGTTGTACGGATTTACTGGGAGCGGCACGAGTTTGTCAACAGAAAGAATGGTGTAGTTTTTCAAGTCAGCCGTCACCTGTCTTTCTGAGCATGGCAGTGTACAGTGCAATGTCCAATTACAGTAGCTACAATAACATTGTCTATCAGTCTGACTTCACAAAAACCAAACTTCATATGTATGGTATGATTTCAGTCTGAATAAAACTGCTAATGACATTTTAAAAAGACAAATTATTGCTTTAGTCTAACAGAAAGCAAATGTTTGTACCTGTCTTGGTGCTCCAGAGTAGCGCTTGTTATATTCTCTGACGTGTTTTAGCACTTCTGTCTCTTTACAGTCAGTTCTGGTCTCGCTGAAGAGATGGCACATCTTATTCACCTGAGAATAAAGAATAAAAGACAACAAATAAAATGAGAGCTTTGTCTTTTCTGTATGTATACACAGATATATACAGTAATTGTGAAATATTCATACAATTTAAAATGTTTTCTAATTTAAAATCTTTTAAACTAGTTTATTCCTGTGATGGCAAAGCTGAATTTTCAGCAGCCATTACTCCAGGCTTCATTGTCACATGATCCTTCAGAAATCATTTTAATATGCTGATTTGGTACTCAAGAAAGATTCATTAGTATTATCAATGTTGAAAGCAGTTGTGCTGCTTAATATTTTTTTGTGGAAATCATCATACAATACCATTTAAGTGTTTGGGGTAAGTAAGATTTTTTAAAAAGAAAGAAAGAAATAGTTTTATTCAGAGCTCAAATGTAAAAAGACATCAAATAAAATGCATTTATTTATTTATTTTCCAAAAAAGTGTGCATCAGCTAAGAAATCTCTTACCGTCTGTCTGCACAAAGGACAGCTGATGGCATCTAACCAGGAGCAATGTTTCCAGTAAGATATCAGACATGGTGCTAGGGAGGGAAAGAGACAGAAGACAGATAAGCATGGGTCTCTCCTTTACCATGTGCCCAGTGCCATGTGCCAGAAATGTGTTATTTTCAATAGTTTATTCTGAACAACAGCTTTTATTAGATAGATCTCATAAATGTGCTTTTCCACTTAAATGCATTGGCTTTGGTGATTCAGAAATGACATTTGGATTCCACCATTCACGTCATGTTAAAACAACACAAAAATATGGTTTGTTGCTATTTATTTTTGGATTCAGGTAAATCTGGTAAATCATATTCAATGGATTTTTTTCTCAAAAGCAATTATTTAACATAAAGTAGCTGATCAAGTTCACTACTTTTTATATAGCCTATTTAGTAGAGCTGATATGATTAGAAGGAATAATAAAAAATAATAGTAGTTATTGAACAGGTAATCAAATCTGAAAGAGACATGCATGTGTATCAGCACATGTTTATTTTATTACTAATTATTATCTTTGCCGCTCTTTATTTCAGTCTCTTTAATGTGCTTATTTAAAGCGCCTGCGGTGGAAGAGGTAAAGTGTGATAGTACAACAGTTTAGAATTTTGTATTAACCTTGTAGTTTACTATTAATATAAATCTACAAATATTCCCTCTCTGAGTGTGTATTCACGTGATCTGGGTCAAGTGAGAGGCATGGCTATCGTAACTATGGCAACAGTATAATATTAAACCCCATACACAACACTGTAGAGTCACATGACCGGGTAAGTGTTGAGTACTTGCAGTGTAAATGCCCACCACCATCTGCTCTCTCACAGTTCAGCAGTTACACTAGTCTAAAGCACCTTAAGCTAAAGTGAACCACCATGATGATTATATATATATATATTTTTTTTTTTTTTTTTTTGCAGTGATGTGTTTTGAAGGTTGACACGCACCACAGAAAAGATGCCCACAGTTGGTCTCTACAGGATAGCTGGCAATCTGTAAACACACGGGGCAGTGATTGTCCCTGTTGCCTGCTGGTAACCATATCTTAGGCAAATCCTGCAATCAGGAAAATAACATTATTACTCTGAATTAATATGAACTTTTCTAAGTTCTTAGAGAAATACTACTTAAAAAAACGCAATAAATGATTAATAAAATTTTATGCAATGTATTTTATACAAATATTGCTCTGTTGCATGTGTCATTTATTTCTATGATAATGTATGACTTTGTAGTATTGCAGTATTTTACTGAAATATAAGAATTTTACTAGTAGTCTAGTTTACTAGTAGGCCAGTGCATGTGTGTGTAGGAATGTGTAGGAATGTGTATGCACCTCTCTGTTGTTCACGTGAGGATTGTGTGGCTGGCCTTGACTCCTTATCTTTGAGTGTAGAGAGCACCTTCAAAAGTGAGAGATGCAGTTATTAAAAAGCAATAGTGTGGATTTTATGTTCAGCCATTTTGTTTCGTTCTCCTGAGGCTCAGAAGAAGCTTATCGGTGCCTCTTTGGCTCCTCTGCGTTATGTGGATGACTCGGGGACCCCGACTGAAATCTATCCTATGAACCCCAATGGTTCTGCACAAGGTGTGGCAGGCATCTGCTCAGCAGATGGCCGTCACCTGGCCATGATGCCCCATCCAGAGAGGGCCGTGCTGGGCTGGCAGTGGGCTTGGGCCCCTCAGCACCTCAGGGGATCACTGGAGGCCTCAAAATTGAGACTTAAAATCACAATGCAGGACTAGAGTTTAAAAGGTCATCGTCATTATATGTGCAACATGAGTTAAAACATCATCATTAAAGTATCATTACAGCTTACAGATTTTCTTTTGAAATTCTGAGTAAACTGTATTGGAAAGTACCTAATTCCTCTTCATTAAAATAAAAACATTTATTAATCTCAAGATAAAACCCAATTTATTTATTTTTACAAAATTTATTACACTTTTTATCAATGAGTCTGGTCAGGCTAAGTCTGGAAGAGCACGTACGAAATCTAAATTTAACTGTCTGACACACCTGTTTGTTTTACTCATACCAGATAACGCAACATCAGACAGCCTTAAAGTACATCAGCCTTTGAAATATGTCAGTACTGAACTAATTTGCCTTTGATATGAAAAGAACTATTTGCATCTTACAGCTTGATATCATGCAGTTATGTTATCTTGTACAGCAAAATTATCTGTAAAACAACACAACATTGTGCTCATGATCCCATGTGAAAGTATTTGAGAATCGTAGGACTGTGAGTTCAATTTAGAATTGAATAAAGTTAGACTGACATGACTGAACTGCCTGATGTCATAATATTTAGTGTCTGTGTGGTGCCTTTTATTGCCCCACAATACCATAACACAATTCATCTGCAGTCTCAGGACACTTTATCATAACATGTATATTTTAAACAGATGCTGCATATCATTAAACTGTTTAAAACAGCATCTATATTATATTGATGTAACTTCCCAGTTAAATAATTTCCTTTGTTCATAAGGGCATCATTTCAACATTCAATTTACACAGCAGACAGTTTCAAATTGGATTAAAAACGTGCATAAAATATATTTAATACAAATCTAACACAAATAGTTTGTCTCTCTCACCTGTCGTGGAAGCTGCGGCTGGTGGGCATGTTTCTTGTTTGTAATTCAGTTACTTTCTCTCGTGGAAGGCAGAGACTGGAATGCTTTCTTACTGCTTCATTGTACACAGTAAATTTGACAGACGGGTTAATCATTAACCAGGGCATCAATCCCACATCAGTTCCCTTTTTTTTGGAGATTAGGTAACTAGACTGATTTCCTGTTGGATTTTCGAAATTCAGGAAACTTGCTTGCAATCTTACGGGCCTCTACAATATGTTAATGCATGTGAAAATGTGTTGATTGACAATATTTGCACAAAGCCATGGCCATTTCTCAGTCTCCAGTGTTGTATTTTTGTCATGTGACCACTATCACAGGTTCAAAGACACAGGTTGTAAGTCTCCTCCTAAGTAGGTTAGGTGTCTGGTTAACCTGTCAATAGTTTACCGTAAGTTTACACAATCTACAGCTGTCCCATAGTGATGACCAAAGAAAGGCATTTCACTAGGATGCCTGGAACAATCATATCCAGGGCAATCCAGCCGATTAAAATAATCTATACCCAATAGGCTTATTATATTACACATGTGGATACTCAAATAGAGCCTATTATGTGTGGGTTATTTATACGTTTCT
Organism: Sinocyclocheilus rhinocerous; assembly: GCF_001515625.1. NCBI lineage: Eukaryota > Metazoa > Chordata > Actinopteri > Cypriniformes > Cyprinidae > Sinocyclocheilus > Sinocyclocheilus rhinocerous. The sequence goes on from NW_015628313.1 coordinate 267,463, forward strand.
TATATCTATCAATATTCATTATTGATAAGATGGCTCTTGTAACTTAGTTACCCAACTTCCAAACTGGCTCCATGCATTTGCCCTGGAGATTTCTGCTAAAAATTGCTCAAGCTAATATTTACCTTTCTCATTTTTGCCTAAACTGCAAGGTTATAGTGGCTGAAAATAGCAGCTGTTGATCCACAAGGGCCTTGGTGGCACAGGGGTGGGTTAAAGACCCACGGCCCAAATGAGAACCTGAAGGCTGTCATGGTTTAAAGTCCAGTGTCATGTCAGTCAAAGACTACTCCCACCAGTTACACTGTCTCGAGTTTTGTGGTTAACAGGTTGAAGATGCAATAGAAAAAATATTAACAGCCTTCAGGCATATCCATCGAGCTTTAGTATATATTTTAATGTTATCAAATTATGTGGCTTTATGGAGAAAATATAAATGGAGTAAATAAAAGAAAGAGTTTATTTAAACTTTAATGGAATGCAGTTTATCTATTTATATTTATTTCTATTCTATCCATTATTATCTATTTATATATATAGATGTTTGCAATAAAGGCACTGATGTGTCTTTTATTTTGTATATGAAGTATTCCCACATGTGCTCATCCCATAGGTAAACGCATGTGACTTCGCATCACAATCTTATCTTATTACAAAAAGGTAATAAAAGGCTTGAGAGATGTTAATGTTTAATGTTTAACAGAAAACAATCGTCTGTGAAAACTGTGTGAGCTGTTAAATTAAAACAAATAAAATGTCAGATTTAAAAATAAGCACTGAAAAATTATAATGATTTACATTCATGGTTTAACACAATTGTTGTTGTTTTTTTTGGGGAACATGATTGAATGGTTTCTAGCTGGTCATAGCTGTGGTTTCCATAGTGTGGAAACCTAACGATTAACTTACACCAAATGATCCGTGTTCACTGCTCTGCCAGGCTCCTCGGATCTCTGTTTTGATTGGCTACACGGTGTCCTGAACTCAATACACCATTGGTGTTTTATTTCTTGCTGTTGCGCTCTTGATCCCGTCAATCCCCCAATCCTTATCAACGCAGCACGCGCTGTCGGGGCGGACATTCACGAAGCCTTTACGTATCAATTAGTGCGTAGACGCAATAGACGTGAACGTAGGGCTGCTGAGCGCTGGGCAAATACACACGCAGGTGGGGAAGGGAAGCGCATTGTTGACAGGTGGACGGAAATATTTGTCCGATCGTACAGAGGAGATATGGATTTAAATAAAACGGTGCTGTGCGAGAGCCTGATTATTTGGGTAAGATCCTATCTTTTAGTTTAGCTCTAAAGGTCACTGGAATCAGGAATCGTTTATTTATCTGCGATCAGATTTTTGACGATAGCGTTACCTGTCGCAGGTAGTCGTTTCCTTCGGGCACTATGGTCCAAAAATACCGGAAATAAGACATGTAGATGTGTGCACTTGCTCTTGTAAACCAAACGGGCTCTGTGGTGCATCATTACAACGTTAAAAAATGCATTCATTCCTCCAAGCGGCACCCGTCCAACACGCGACACCAATATATACAAAAATCATAACGACAAACCAGACTCAGAATGCTGTTAGACATGTAAACAGCACCAACAGTCACAGCCAACTCCATCCTCATCCGAATTAGGCGTCTAATCTGGTTAGCTACAGTATTTGTGGAATGTGTCTTATGCAATCAGATATTCCCTGTCTCAGTTTAATATGATGGCGTTTTGATTTTTGACTGCGGTGTGTGATCGCATGCGGCGCGTGCTCGCGGTCCTCTGCATTTGGCTCTGATCCATGGCTGTGTTACACTGCGTTCACACCAGGGCCCCTTCTGAATAGTTTTCAAAAGGACCTATAAGATTCTAAAGCTTATAATGTCCCTGTTTATAATGGTTACCTGAATAGATGGCATATTTTAAATGCATTATTTGTTTGCTAGAATCCCAGAGTCCCATTTCTATAGTGATCTCTAATGCATTAGAGCTGCACACCCAAATCTGTATAATTTATGTATATGATAAAGTATTTTGTGTGTATATACTGTATATATATATATATATATATATATAAAGTTACTGGAGTTTATAAAAAATGTAATGCAGTACAAAAGATCTTTAGTAAATATAAACCTTAACAACATGATGGAGCATTTTGTTAATGTTAATTGTATTCTTCTTTAGTGAGAGTGCTTTATGCTATGTCAAAGCAGATTGGATGACAAAACTGAGATGTACAAAACCTCCAGGATTTTCAGTTAAATATACTATCACGCTGCGCCAGTAGCGATTTTGAAAGCCTTTATTGTACTAATGCATGGTTTCCCAAATAAGGATTGACAAGTTGATGGGAAACTAATAATTAAATCAAATGTAAAATTAACCTTTGTGCTGTGCTGAAAATCCTTTTTCCCAATTTGTTGTTCCCAGTCAAAAATGACCGGCCTTTTAAAAATTGCTTGGATTTAATGTTTTTGTCACCTTGGATTTGGATCCAAGCAAATTTATTTTATTTTTTTACATATTAACATAAGCATTTTTGGGGAAAAGAAAATCCTCTCTGTGTCAGAATGACCACACAACAATTAATCAAAATAAAACTGAAAGCTTTTTTTAATAATTACAATTAATAATAATAATATGACTATTATTAATGTGTCGTTACATTTTTTGATATGTTAACAATATCTCAATATTGAAATATTTTGCAAGTAAGGGGATTATATGTAAAAAGACAAAAGAAGGTTTGGGAAACCCCTGTTGTAATGCATAGTGTATTGTTGTTTATTATAGTACTGTATACGTTTGTTTCTTTTTTGTATGTGTGGCTCAGCTGCAAACCTTCAAAACCGCAGCTCCCTGTAAGACAGTGGAGGATCTGACCTCAGGGGCAGCCATGTCTCAGGCCCTGCATCAGATGTGAGTGTGTTTACGTTTACTTGACATTTATTCACTGGCAGATGCTTTTATCTAAAGTAACTCATATTGCTTTCATTGTATTTAATTGATTACCCATGACTTTGACGTTGCTAGCGCCATGTACTACCAGTTGAGCTGCAGTGTTTCTTTGACTCATTCATTCATACTTGACTGTGTTTTACATTACTCACTCGCCCTTATTTTTCATTTCCCTATTTGCTGTACTAAATCAGATTAGTTTTTTCCAGGTCAGCATTACAGATTTATATCTCAGCTTGTCAGTGTGTGAATATTTTATGACTTGCATTGAGTTGTGGGTAGTCCGCAGAGTCATATTACCTGAAACTGGTTTTTGATGTATATATTTTTTGCTTAATAAACATTCAAGTGTAGAGAAATTTAGAATATATTATTATCAGAGAGTCTGGAGAGCCTGAGAGTGTGACGCAATTCTGATCACATTAAAGCAGGATGGGATTGGAACAAAACGTATTTGATTTGATTTTACCAACTGATCTGAATGAAAGCATCTGAAAATATCTGAATTAGATAAGACTGAACTGCACTGATCAATAAATTTCAATTACAGAGATCCTTCATGGTTCAGTGAGAGCTGGCTGGCCCGCATTAAAGAGGATGTTGGAAATAATGTGAGACTCAAGGTAGATTTATTTTTCTTTTAGGCCTTGGTGCTTAAATCTAACTTGGAGAACATGCCAAATATAATGTGTTAGTCAAAGCTAAAGTCTTTGATTCTCTACATTTTTACAGATGAACAACCTCAAAAAGATCCTGCAGATGATGGTTGATTATTATAATGAGGTAAATGACACGATAAGGTTTGGTTTATTAAAATGCTTGCCTTCATTTGAACTGTTTCAGATGTCATCAGTCAGACTTTAACTCAGAATTTACCTTTCTTCTGACACAAAGCATTCTGAATTTACACATGCCTACAGTCAAATTAATTTGTAGTTGTTGGGTGGTTTAATGATGTAACTGTGTTAATGCCTGCAATTTTTCTCAAATTTTATTTTATTTTTTTATTTTTTCAAAGATACAATGACCATACCTAATCTGATTCATTCTAATCATGAATATGTGTTATGATCACTTTGTGTTCAGCTTTTGGCTCAAAAGATCACAGATTTCCCTCTGCCTGATCTGGCGCTTGTGGTAGAGCAGTTTGATCAAGTAGAGCTGGGACGCCTCCTACAGCTCATCCTGGGGTGTGCAGTCAAATGTGACAGGAAACAAGGTAGCTAAAGGGATAGTTCACCCAAACCTTTAAATATTGTTATTTACTATCATAATTTACTGCTATTTTCCCTGTGATGAGTGTATATATCATAATTTTAACCCTGTGTTTTTTGTTTAGAGTATATCCAGATAATCATGACCTTGGAGGAATCTGTACAGCATGTGGTGATGACTGCTATTCAGGAGGTCAGATTAATTTAATTCAGATTTTGTGGTCATATATACTTTTTCATTTATAAAGAAAAAAAAGGAATTTCAAAGCTTTTTGTATTGGTTACAGCTTATGAGCAAGGAGACTGTGTCTCAGTTAGGAACAGAACATCTTGGAGATGTTGAACAGGTAAGAAATACAGACATAGTATTATAACATCATAGTATAACATCATCATATTGTCAGTTTGAGAACTGTCAGGAGTATTGATATTGTTGTTAAATGTAGTATCTTGTAGTATTGTTCAATGTTGCTGTTTTTGGTAGTTAAAAAAAGCCTTGGAGGATCTGACTGAAGTCATGGCAGAGAAAGAAGAGCTGGCACAGCGCTGTCAGGAGCTCGACATGCAGGTGAGATTCCAGTTTCAGTAAAACTGCTGTCAAGGGTTTTGCATTAACCAAGAATCAAGATACAATAATATTAAGAATGTTAAAAGTCAAGTCACATTTATTTATGTAGCAGTTTATATAATACAGATTTCAAAGGAGCTTCACAGTAATAAACAGGAAAATAACAGTGTTAAAATTCATCAGTTATGAAATGACTTCAATTTCGTTTGTAAAGCAGCTCTTCAAAAAACAGCAGCGTCATTAGTCAGCTCAATTTAGTTGACTCAATTCAGTTAAGTAACCGTGTCATTGTAGCAAAGTTGATCAATTATGAGCTCAATTCCACTATAAAGCTGCTCTACAACTGTAGATACTTTTGTGACAGCCTTAAAGGAGACATATTATGCCCCTTTTTACAATATGTAATACAAGTCTCTGGTGTTCCCAGAATGTGTCTGTGAAGTCTCAGCTCAAAATACCCAACAGATAATTTATTATATCATTTTGAAAATGCCTATTTTGAGTGGAAGCAGAAACACGCTGTTTTTCGGGCCTGTCTCTTTAAATGCAAATGAGCTGCTGCTCCCCGCCCCCTTTTCCAGAATAGAGCTGTGCCATTAC
>NW_015628313.1:272847-301600 GCF_001515625.1 Sinocyclocheilus rhinocerous
TGGCCTGCGAAATCAAAATGACAGCGACGTGGGTGGAAATTTACAGATTAAGGGGCGGTAATATTATTATTTGCAATGTCACTAGGGGAGCGAAATCAGACGTGCTCGTTTTTTCAGAGGCTTGCAGAAAAAGGCTTCCCAAAACAAAGTTACTGGGTTAATATTTTTCACGTTTCCTTGGTTGGTAGATGCACCGGGGACCTGATTATAGCACTTAAAACCTGGAAAAGTCAGATTTTCATGATATGTCACCTTTAAGTAAGATTGTGACAAAAATGGTTCATGCATAGATTCCAAAATAGCACATTAATAGTTATTATTATTCCTTGATTTAGATATGAATATATACAGGTGCAGAAATATTTACAAGCTGCCTACATAAGGGCATTGGTCAAAGAAATCCAGAGACAGTATTTGTTTTAGTGGCTATGTTTGCAGACTGTAAGTGTCAGCTCAGTGAACAGCATTTCTGATTTCTGCTGTTCTGTTCATTCACCTTCATGGATGAACAGATTTTGCCTTTGAGTGCAAGTATTTTTTGTTTGTCTCTGCAGAGGCTGATGTGTTTTTAGCTTTACAAAGAGGTGAAGTAATTTGTCATGTACAGTATTTCATTAAATATTTAGGTATATATTTCCCTTTTGGAAATTGTGGTAAATATAGTACATTTAAAGGTGTTAATTTTCCTGTGCACACAAATGGGTTAGAAATTCATGTGTTGCTGATTCTTGACAGATTGAGTTGTAAAAGTATCCATGACCTATGAGAGGTAAGTCTAAACAAATGCATGATAACCTAGCCTAACTAAAACTAAAACACTGCGTTGCCACTAACCAATCTAACCACTGAAAAACTGGTCTTATCTGGGGGTTTTGTGTGGCAAAAAGAGCTCATGGGTTCAGTGCTGAAATTACTGGGTTATATATTGGCACGCACTCTAAAACAAGAATAAAATCCATTTGCTGATGGGGTGTGAGAGGTTTAACATGCTTAACATGAACAGTGGATTTGTTTGACTTAATTAGCAAATAAATGTAAAACTGAATAAATTTGGAGTTTATGTATTCATATACACAATTGTAATGGATAAATTATTTAATATTTAGTTTTGAAAGTGTTTTTTATTTTTGTTAGCTGGTTTATTTCCTTTTGTGGTAAGTAGTTGGGCAGCACAATGTTTTTTTAAATGCAAATCTAGTTGTAATCTCTTTTAATTCAAAAAATTAAAAAAATCTTTACGTCATGCTCTATATATACACTACCATTCAAAAGTTTGAGGTCAGTAAGATTTTTTTTAAAAGTAATTATTTTATTCAGCAAGGATGCATTAAATTGATCAAAAGTGACAGTAAATACATTTATAATGTAAAAATGTATCCCATTTTCCACAAAAAAATATTAATGTAATATTAAGAAGTGTTTCTCCGCATATTCAAATGGTTTCTGAATGATCATGTGACGTGAAGGCTGGATTAATGGCTGTTGAAAATACAGCTTTGCCATCAAAGAAATAAATTACATTTTAAAATATATTAAAATAGAAAACATTCATTTTAAGTTGTAAGAATTCTTACTGTATTTTTGATCAAATAAATGCAGCTTTGGTGGGCATAAGATACTTCTTTCAAAAACATTAAAAGATCTTACTGACCCCAAACATTTGAACGGCAGTGTACATCGTACGGTACAACTCTACATACAAATTCTATGTTCAAATATGCCATATGTTGTATGTAGGTCATACATGCCTTGACACAATAAACATCAGGCTTTCCAGAAAGCCCTGATGTTTGACCTTTTGCCCTTTGAACAGGTGACACTGCTACAGGAGGAAAGGAACAGCCTCCTGGCAGAAAATGACGTCTTGACTGATCGATCCAGTCAGCTTGATACTTTTGATAACCCCAGCACTCCATCAGGGAGGAAGCACAGCCAACTACAACTACAGCTAGAGCAGCTTCAGGAGGAGAACTTCAGGTACAGCTTCATCTGACTACAGATCCCACATTCTCACATATCCAAACTAACTGGTCAAATATTGTCTGCAACTTGCTTGATATTAACCTGCTGATGTTCTGAATATTGTTGTGGATGCATAAGTAGACAAGCATTGAAAATGGTGAACCAAGCTTGGGTAGAATTTCTCTATTTGAAATAGCATGCAGTGTAAATAATGAATGTGTGTGTAATAACCAGACTCGAGACAGCTAAAGATGATTACCGCATCCACTGTGAAGAGCTGGAGAAACAACTAGTGGAGCTTCAGCATCGTAATGATGAACTGACCAGCCTGGCCGAGGAGTCGCGATCGCTTAAAGATGAATTAGATATATTAAGGTGTGTGCTAGGTCATACATATTTTAACAAGTAGTTTTTGCCATTATCCACTTTGAGTGTTTTGGGAAGTCTTTATGATTAATTTGTGTTTGTTTAGGAGCTGCTCTGACCGGGCAGTCAAGCTAGAGGCCTCTGTTGAGACGTACAGGAAGAAGTTAGAAGATCTAAGTGACCTCAGACGACAAGTGAAAGTTCTGGAGGAGAAGAATATGAGCTATATGCATAACACAGTCAGCCTTGAAGAGGAGCTACGCAAGGCTAATGCTGCAAGAACTCAATTAGAGACATACAAGAGACAGGTATAAACATGCTAGCAGTTTTTATTTTTAAGAATTATGAGAAAGATGTTTTTTTGTTTTTTTTTGTCATCACACTACCGTTCAGTTGTTGTTGTTGTTTTTTTTAAGAAATCGATACGTTTATTCAACAGGCATGCATTAAATTGATCAAAGACTGGCTGCTGAAAATTCAGTTTTGCCATCACGGGAATAAATATATTATAATAGAAAACAATTATTTTAAATTGTAATAATATTTCACCAATATTCCTGTTTTTGCTATTTTTGATCAAATAAATGCAGCCTTGGTGAGTGTAAGAGACTTTCAAAACTTTCAAAAACATGAAAAAATGAAAATGTTTTGAACAGTGGTGTAAAAATGGTGACCACAATCATATTTGAGTATTATAGAGCATACACACAACTTTAAGCTTGAAATCAAAAGATAACCATTACATTGTTTTTGGAACTGCAGGGTCAGGAGCTCCACAGGAAACTGTCTGATGAGTCCCGTAGGGCTGATAACCTGGCGTTCGAGATGAAGAAATTTCAGGAGAAATATGATGCTTTACTAAAGGAGAAAGAGGTAGACAGGCACATTCACCTGCAATTACTCATACACATGCCAAAACCTTGGGATAATTGTGTTTCTGTATGATTCATCAGAGGATCAGCATTGAGCGGGACACTCTCAGAGAGATTAATGAAGATCTGCGATGCACACAGGCCCAACAGGACCAGCTATTACAAGCAGGTATGTTTGCAGATCCCACACCTGGAGATGTTGCAATATGCCGGTAGCAAAAGATTGCATTTGAATGAAGAATGTTACTCACAGACATGAATCAGTGCAGGTAGGTTCTGCTGAGTGCGATAACAGTTCCTCCGCTCCTGTGGTTTGTTTGGCATAGCCAATTTAAATTCAAGCAAATCTGATAGTTCAGAGGCAGTACAGCCTGTTACATTTATATTCCGACCACAGTGCAGCCTTGAACCCAGCTCAAGTGATCTATCTGGGTCACTTCGCAGCTCAGTAAACACAAACTGAAAATGTAGTTTTGAAGATGGTATGAAACTTGAACTTGTGCATATTTCACACTTCACAGGAAAGTATCAAACAGGAAGTCCAAGCCATGATAACCTGGCAGCTGAGATGTTGCCCATTGAGTACAGGTATGATATATATAAGAGTTTTTTTCTAATTTAATATATTTCAAAATGTCATTTATTCCTGTAAGGGTAAAGTTGATTTTTTTTAACATTCATTTTTCAGTCTTCAGTGTCACATGATCCTTCATAAATCATTCTGTTATGCTGATCTGGTGCTCAAGAAACATTTCTTATTATCATCAATATTGAAAACAGTTTTAAGATTCTTTGAATGGAAAGTTGGAATTAATTTTGTGCAGAAATGTCTTCATATTTGGTAGTCTGATCAAACAATGAGTGAAGAACGAGTTGTTAAAATGGTTGTCATTACTACTGTTGTAATATCACACTGGAAACAGAAGGTCAATAGCAAGACTAGTATAGTACAGTAGCATGCCATTCTGGACCTAATGCCTTTGTGATTCACATCTTTAATGCATGAAAAATCTTAGTTACCATTGTAGGACACCTATGTATTTGTTTATGTTGATTGTATATGTCTGCTTCTCCAGGGAGAAGTTCATCCGTCTGCAGCATGAGAACAAGATGTTGCGGCTGCAGCAGGAGGAGTCAGAGAACGAGCGCATAACTGAGCTGCAGGAGCAGCTGGAGGAGGCCCGGCGCGGACGCAGCCAACTGGACACTGAGAACAGGTACAGATTGACATAATACATCAAATATAAACTGACCGTACTGTGCAGTAGCTTTTCTACATATAAACATGCCTGTGTGAGAATGTGTTGTGTTGTTTTATGTGTATTAAGGTTAAACAGAGAAAGAATTAGTGAGCTCCAGCAGCAGGTAGAGGATCTGCAGAAGGCCTTGCAGACACAAGGAGCCAAACCTGAAGATGTAAGTGTGTGTTTGAGCCACTTGGTGGTGCTGTTTTTGCACATTTTTGGTCAGTGCTGCATGAACAATTACTTGCTAAATGATCTGGTCTTTGATTTCTATCTGAAAGTGATGATCCTGATAGTGATAGTGATACTTTTCATTAAAAAGTCACATTGCTTGTTTCCTTTCATACAGTCTCATCTGAAGAGGAAGCTGGATGCTCATATGTAAGTTTAGACATTTAATCAAATTTGTTTTCTTTGTTGTTTTAGCTATGTTTGAGCATCTTATGCACTTTCTGAAATGGATGGTCCTTATGTTTTTTTTTCCCCAGGGTGCAACTGAATAAGGCACAAGATGAAATCATGAAGAAGAAAGAGCTGTTGGAGGACCTTCAGCCAGACGCTACTCAAACCAGTTAGCCTCTAAATTTTGACCTAACCTGATTTTTCACCCCACATTGCTTTATGCTTTTCATGACCTCATAGACAAAAACTGAATCACACTCACCCACTCAAACCATCAACTTTGTGTCAAACTGTAAACTGTGATGTCCATGATCTAGAGTGATGTTATGATCCTCTTTGAGTCAAACAAATAATCTTTAAAGTTCCTCTCAGTTTTAAAGATAAATGTCACTTTCAGGTGTGAAGATGGATGAGCTGATGGCAGCGCTGAAGAAGAAAGATGAGGACATGAGGGCGATGGAGGAACGATACAAGATGTACCTGGAGAAAGCACGTGATGTACTTACATTAACTTCAGCTCTGAAATACATAGCCTATTTTGCCACTGACTGTCTTATGCTCTGGTCTGTGTTACAATTTTGTAGCCATTTCAAAGTCCTTGATATTTTCATGTTACCGAATCATGTAAAATTAGGAGGAACTGATCAAAATTGTATGTAGTCTGTCATATTCTGCACGTCAGGTAACTACAGGTTTAATCAGCCAATATATGCGTTCTTGCATAATTTAAAGCTCTTTTACAAGCTCTGTTATATCAGAGAGTTATTACCCATATATTCCAATGATAATACATATTGTGCGTTTCTAAGGTGATTCGAGCTCTGGATCCCAAGCTAAACCCAGCCTCAGCAGAAATTCAGTCACTGAAAGCGCAGCTCTCTGAGAAAGAGAAGAGGATCATTGCTCTGGAGGTAAAGCAGCCATCTCTTCTCTGTTTTACATGTTATTTACATCTAGCAATTTCAGACTTACTTTCTGACTCGCAATTTCATTCTTTTTGTTGTTTCTTTCTCTTTTAACTCCTGTCCGTTCTCATCCTCCCTTCTTTACTCAGCGGGAGTGTGAGCAGGCCAAACTGAGGGAATATGAGGAGAAGTTAATTGTGACTGCTTGGTATAATAAGGTATGATGACACGCTTATAGCTTATAGTGCATGGTGTCAATTCAAGATGCTGTTATTTATTTAGTTTAATTAAAGATTCTGTAAGCTATTTATTTGTTAAAGATTCTGCAAGCTATTTACTTATTTGTTTATTCCAGTTAAAGATGCTGCATTTTTTTGTCAGTTAAAGATGCTGCATTTAGTCATCAATTAAATATGGTATTTATTTATTTATCTGTCAATTATTGATGCTGTAATTTTGTTATTTAATTATGTCAATTAAAGATGCTGCAAGCTATTTATTTTTAGTCAATAGAGAATGCTGTAATATTTATTTAAATAGAAAAAAGAATAAAATGTTCCTATTATCTGATTGTTAAAACTGAATTAGTTGTGTAGCTTGTATACTCTGTAAAGTTTCAAAGAAAAAACTTTAAGCATTTTATTGTTTTCTTAATTGTCACCTTGTTGAAAAATCAACAGTGATTTGCTTTGTGTTCACAATATTTTATTTTTTTTTATTTTTTTTGTCATATTGTGCAAAACGTACAGAGTTTGAATTTCCAGAAGATGGCAATCGAGTCACGGCTTAGCGGGCGATCCAACTCTATATTGCCGCCCGGCCAGTCCTTCCTGGCTCAGCAACGTCAAGTGACCAACGCCCGGCGCACCATGTCAGTCAACATGCCTGCCCCTTCTTCCAAGTAACCTTGTCCTGAGTACCTCCCCAACTTCCTGCTCTTCTCCTCCTTCCCCTCCCACGTACACTCAAGTGACCTTAAGTACACTTCTAAACAAGGGGACAAGCATGCCATGATGAACATTAGCGTGTCCCCATGTGCTCACTCTCTACGGTTACACATGTATAATAATGTACATAAGGGGCTGAACTCTGATGAAAGTTACTCAATCAGCACACTATGACATACAGTAGCAGTCCTTTTCACTTTCAGTACTAAACAAGCACCTGTAACAGTCTGCAGCAGGGTCATTTCTGAACCAGCATCCATACTAAAGGTCACAGGTCCATCCTTGTCAGGCTTACTCAGATTGTGCAGAAACAAATGCATCCAATGCGTCCAGTAATGGTAGCATGCATGCTTTTGCTAGAAATGACTTCCAACTATCCACTATGCAGCCATGGAATATATTTGTAATCATGCAGGTATGTCTTATAAAACATTGAAAGTATATGCAGACTACGCATTTTGGCCTAACCAATCAAAATATGTAGATCAGGATGATGATGTATTTGGTGCTGGACACCAGATTTCTTAGTTTGTTCCTATTACAATGACTTTCTCAAACAACATTAAAAAAGACATGCATTTAATCACTCTAATTGATTAAATCTGAATCCAGGTACTTCATTCAGCCGGTTATGGTATTTTATATTTAGTTGACTGTGATCGGACTCTTGCATGTTCTTTTAACAAGATGAAGGGCCTTTTTTTATCCACTTAATGTTTCCTGTCTGTGTAAAGACCTCAAGTATCAGGATTTGAACACCAGCACAGCATTATAGCAGGCCATAGGAAACTGCTGTGACGGCTTTGAATGTGTTGTACGCCACTCATTAAAAATATATGCCTGACTTGTGAAACAGCTGCATTGTGAAATGGCTTTTGCTGTATTGTGAAAATCTGCCCCTGCTTAGGCTGACCTGACTGAGCTGTGTGTTAATAGACTAGATGTTGCGTTTAGAATAAAACACTCTGTTTGTGTTGGGAGATAATAGTAATTCTGTTTTAAATAGTAAGGTTAATCATTACGGTTCTGATTTGTCTTTTCCGGTGTTTTATTCTACTAGGCTTTTTGGCCTGTGATGGATAAATGCTAATGTTTTTTGAAATGCTAATATTTATGTATGGTGTGTTCCAAGGAAGAACTCTTAAATTTGTGTACTCAATTTTATGAGCACTGTCATTGTTTGTGTGAGATGATAAATAATAAGATTGGATTAATATGGTATTAGAGTAATATTTGGATTTGGATTTAAAGAGCACTTGCAGCCTTCATTTACTTGTGATGAATAAACACAGTTTCGCAATCCTACTGCCTTGCGTGTTAATGATCCCAACGTTGAAGTCTTTACTCAAGTCTCACCACTAGATGGCGACTAATTTAAATATTTCCTCATTTTTGCAGTCGTGTCACTAGTGGTGCTGAACTTTTAGAGCTCTCAGAATTAATTTAATTTCAATAAAAATTATATTTAAAAAAAATCTTTTTATATTATGTACTGGTGGCATTTGCCTTCACAAGAATACACACTAAAGTGCTTGTTTTTAATGATCTGAAATAGAGCCAATACAAATGGATGAGGCAATATTTCCTCAGCCTTGAGAGGGCACAAAAAAAATCAACACAAACATATTGTGACGTGACTATGGATTTCAACATTGTTTATTATCATGGCAAAACCTTGCTTATGTTTTCTGACTAATATCTTTCGCTATGCATTATCTGTCATCTTAAAAAACTTAATCCCCTGACCCCACAATCTGAAATCAGTGCCAACAGGTAGATGATTCCATTCCATAATGTTTAACTTGTTGCAATGACCTTTTCTCTATTTGTTTTTTTCTAGGGCAATGTTCATCCAACACTTTATTCGTTTTTGCAGACTAGGCATTACTAAGCAGGTTTATGCATGTTTGATTAATGGGAACTAAAGATGTATTCTCTCACACCCATTAAACAAGAACTATACTGAACTTTTACTTTTACAGAGTCTGCAAAAGAAAGGCCATAATCTCCACTGATCTGTTTTCTTAGAGATGTTAAACAGATACATTGTCATATTCATTGAAATGTGTATTATATATTATAATTGTTTATAATATTGTTGATTTATTGGTATAATAGAATTCCCATAGTGAGTATGATTTGCTCAGCGTGCCATTGCATGGATCTTGAAGGGGCCCGGGGGTGCGCGTTACTCCTATCACTCCATCAAGATTGAGTTTCTCACCCTCTGCTGCTGAAAATCGACATTTTCTGAACAAACTGACAAAGAAAAGGAAGAGTTCCATTCTCGCGAGCTGCTCCCCCAAACAGACCCTCTTTCCTGTGAGAGAGACAGAGTGGGGAGAGTTTATTGTAAATAAGCATTTATTTATTTTGATAAAAGTCTTATGCTCACCAATGCTGCATTTGTTTGATAAAAAATACAGTAAAAACAGTAATATTGTGAAATATTATTAGAATTTAATCATTAAGAATTTAAGGATTCAGTGTCACATGATCCTTCAGAAGATATTCTAATATAATGATTTGGCGCTCAAGAAACATTTCTTGTTGTTATCAGTGTTGAAAACAATTGTGCTGCTTAATATTTTTGTGGAAACTGAAACATTTTTTTAGGATTCTTTGATGAATAGAATTGTGTTTATTTTAAATAGAACTTTATAAAAATCTTTACTGTCGATCAATTTAAGGCATTCTTGCTGAATAAACGTTTTTTTTTTTAAATAAAAAAATCTTACTGACCCCAAACTTTTGAACGGTAGTGTAAATAATTTATAATAAAGTCTCTTTTTGTATTTCTGTTTTCACTTTACCTGCAGAAAAGGGCATGAATGCGTCCCGCCTCACAAACTTGCCCTCTTTGTCTAAAAAGTGCCCAGGATTGAACTTGTAGGGTGTCTCCCATTCATTCTCATCAAAGAGAACAGAGTGCAGTATGGGTAAAGTTGCTGTACCCTGGTTGAAACAATAAAATAGGAAGAGTTAGACTTCATATTGTGACAAATTGCACCATTGATCCCCTTTCAAAGGGAACCATTTTTGTCAATCAGATAAATTAATAACTTTTGGAAGTGATATAATTTTTACAATAGGAAAATATTTCTGTATGTAATGTTAGCTGAATAAATTAACCGAGTATCACTCACCTTTTGGGATGAAGCACTCTCCAAGGGTTGTGTCTTTGTCAGTCACCCGCAAGCCATTCATTGGTACAATTTCTCAGAATCTCAGGATCTCATGGATGACAGCCTCTCAGTGTAGGGCATGTTAGCCTTGTCGTCTATCTCCTCCTGAACTTTTTCTACAAATTAACTCCATATATTCAAATATCAGTTACGTATGAGTTACTACTTGTATGCATAGATTCTTTAAAGAATGTATTTTTCACCTTGTACTTCTGGGTAAGTGATGAGGTATATGAGACCCCAACATAATGCGGTGCAAGTAGTTTCGGTCCCGGCCAGAAACAGGTCTAGAACACATGGAACGATGTTCTCTTCATCAAAACCATCTGCTGTTTCATGTGGCTTCTGGTCAGGGATGGAAGAAGTAAAATAAGTTGCTGTGTTCCTACAAATACATGCAAGTTAAAGAGGCTAGTTTGTAGTTCTCCTGTCATTTTAATAGTTGTATTACCCGAGGCTCTGAGGGATCCAGTTAGGCCTTGTGTTTGACAACAACCTCTTTAACGAAGGCTTGCAATAATTTACTTTATTAAATTACTGAACATGTAATTGTGTGGACCAGGAAGATGCTTCATAATGGCTGGAAATGCTTCATAGAGCTGAAAGAAAAACATTTTTATTTACTCATGTGTCTGTACTAGTGCTGCATGACCAGAATTAATTATGAAGAGATATTTGAAGGAATAGCTCACCTGAAAATGAAAATTGGCTCAGGATTTACCCAACCTCAGGTCATCCAAGATGTAGATGAGTTTGTTTCTTCTTCAGAACAGACTTTTGAAACTAGGTATCAGTTGCTCACCAATGGATCCTTCTAACGGCACCCATTCACTGCAGAGGAGCCATTGGGGAGCACATGATAATATAATGCTAAATTTCTCCAAATCTGTTCTGATGAAGAAACAAACTCATCGTGGCCTGAGGGTGAGCACATTTTCATTTTTGGGGTGAACTATTCCTTTAAAATTATTTATTCGGTTATTTATTTCACTAAGACAGTCTTGTTGTTTAAGGCCTTTGTGGTCACTTTATCCTAAAATGAATACTTTCCCAGTGTTTATTCAAAATAATAAAGTAGCTCCGAGCCAACTGACTAACTATATTACATAAAGGACAATTATCAGAAAGAAAAATCATTTATTTACCTGTCCCCAAATGGACCCCTCTAATTGAATGCTTTTATATATGTATTTTAGCATTGTCCTGAATTGGTGGTTTGCATAATCAAATCTCTGGCCGAACACCATTTGACAGATGATATTGGAAACAGCCTTATTGAACAGGATTGTTGGGTCAAAAACAGCTCCTGAGAAGGACAAAAAAACGTAATGAGTCCTGTTATTTACCTTAAATTGATTCTGATACATGCAAAGTATTGTGTACCTTTCTGTTTGTCAATCTCATCTAGCAAGAAGCGGCTCCCTTCACAGATGGCCAGCTCCATTGTTTTCTTTCCCAACCCAAAGTTCCTCAGTGTTGACAGAGCAAAACGTCGTTGCTTCTTCCACATTTCACCATTACTGAAGAAGAGTCCAGCTGCCCGGACATGAATTATGTAGTGTTATGTGTTAGGATACTGAAAGTTTAGGACCTGAAACTTTTTTCCCAACAAATAATCAGTGAAAGTATGTATGTAAACTTCAGAAGATGATGATCGTCAGCTCCTGCAGGTTGATCTAAATATTATATGAGCTGTGTTATTTTCTATTCATTGTATGTCATTTTTTTTGCAACCCTTTTACCAAGCTTTAGGACACGTCTAAACAGTTTGGGACGGTTAAAAATACTTTTTTAAATATTTATTTTAGAAATAAATAACAGATCCAAATGATGTAACTATTTAGGTTTCACAATTTAAAGGAATGTTTGTTTTGTTAATAAGGGGGGTTTGGTTCTCCGGATTCACAATAAACAATGCTTCATGGTCATAACCATTTGACCTACCATTGCCCGAGTAGACTCGCCATTGCACTGGACTGTAGGGACGATCCACAAAGTTTTCAGCTTGAGTCACCAGGGCCTCCTTCACCAGTTTATAACCAGTGATGAAGACCACTTTGTCTCTTCCTAATCGCAGACTGAATATATTGTTGTAGGCATGGCCTAGCTGTGAGGACAACAACATTTCAGAAGCTTGAAGCATGTGACTGGAGCTAATGCAAATCATTGGGTTCATACATATTTTTTGGTCAGCAAACTGCAACTGATATACATAAATATATATCGTGATAAACTGATATACACTATCATGTAATCTATCTCAATATTTTTTAAATGTTTGTTTTTTCTTACATTTTAATAAACACTGTCCTGTCCTATCAACCCAGAAGTGTCAATATTGTCTGCTCACCTTTGTCAGATATATATGCGGCTCCTTCGAGTCAATGTTGAAGACATTTCCTAGGAGCGGAAGAGAGAAAGGGCCGAGTGGGTAATTCGGTGGGTTTCTGTTCTTCACATAGTCTGCCACCAAGAGAAATGCCACTACGAAGAGCAGTAGTCCTTTAAAATCAAGAAGAATCTCGAGAATTGAGGTTAGCACCATGACAGGCGAAGAAGGAAAATTTGAGGTTTGCAGAGTGTATCTATTCAGCCTGCCACTCCCCTCATATTTCTCTCAATAGATGTAATGTTTTTTAACAGAAAATGGACTCAGAGTTACAAGATCTTGATGGATTAGATTACTCTTGTTATGTGAGAGATTTTTGTGTGTCAAATGTATGTCGGCTAATATGTTCATTAATTTTAATGGGGAGTCTTCCTCAGATTGAGTTATTCTCTGCAGCATGAGTGAGACGAGCAGTGAGGTGGACTACTGGAGTTTATGCCTTGCAGGTTCATTTTTAACCGTGCTTGACTTTTGCCATAGTGTTAATGATTGAATCCTCCCCACTCTCAAACATTCATTCAGTGCTATATTTGCTCTTTGATTTGCAGTGTAAATAGGTGACAAAAGATGTCAATGCAAAACACATGATCCTGATATGTCCAAAACACTTTCCATACAAAGCTGTCACTGGGGCAGTACCCAAAGGCACAAAAGATAAAAGGTATATTTTTGTATATTAAACCTCTTAATGGTACATATTAGTACCTTAAATATACATATTAGCACTTTAAAAGTACATATTAGTACCTAAAGTGTATATTAGGTACTACCCCATTTGTATCTTTTTTTCTGAGAGTGTAGATTGAATTCATGTTTTATAGCTTTTAAATCAATCAATACGGTGCACTAATGGTCACTCAGGGAAAGGTTGCATGTCTAGGTTTGAAAATGAGATGTAAAATAACAAAATCACAAAGATACATGATTGTACATGAATTCTTCAATACAGGTAGACAGGTTAAAGGTAAGTAATAAAACGACAGAAAAACAACATTAATTTGACATTTATTTGTTCGGGAAAAAAAAACAGTAAACATAACAATTAACATAATTATATTAACATAACACAAATACTAAGCAATCACAAAGAAGGGGGGAAAAACACCTAGTCACCATGTATATCGAAGGTGTGGCACCCTACAGAAGTAATAAGAGGCTGGCAAGCACATATTCATAATGTTTTTAAAAAGTTATGCATAATCAATAGATGTTGTAGGAGGGAAAGAAATAATGCATACAGAGCTAAAGGATCCCACATTCTAACAACTGTTCTGTTTTCAGACAGAACAAATTCTTTCCTTGTGTAGACAGGAAGTGTTTAAGCCCAGAGCACATTTCCTGTGTTTGTTTGATTGTACAGATCATAATCTATGTAATGGTAGGACATTATGGCAGAATACTAAAACAAAAAAGGATTTGGAATTCCTAGACATAATGTACACTTTAAATGACTTTGTATTTGTATTATTTATATATGCATATAAAAAAGACCCAAAGTGTAACCGTAAACATAAGGAAGCTGTGGGTGATATTTCTTGCATAAAATTTGCTATACCCCATACATTGCATCCTCAAACAGCAGGATTTAGCATCTCGGGTGAGCGCAGAGCTTGTATGGCAGAGGGGCTTGTGTGAAGCCCACCTGGCTCTCCAGACTGGGCTCCTCACCAGGAGGAGGACTGAAACTGAAGTTCTGCAGGAGAATGGTGAGAAAGATGAACAGCTCCACATGAGCCAGGTGCTCTCCTGGACACTGCCTTTTGCCTGTCAATGGATCACAGTTGAATTACATATTTTGCAGTCATATGTTTTACAGTTGTGGTTTAAAATTGACTAAGGTACAGCAAAAATAAGCAGTGGATGAACTGTACCTGCTGAGAAGGAAAAGAAGGCATTTCTCCTGCAGAACTGGCCTTCAGAGTCTAGAAAGTGTCCAGGGTTAAAGATGTCTGGAGTTTCCCATTCATGTTTGTCATACAGCACTGATGTCAGATTAGTGATTATCACAGTCCCCTTAGTTCAGCACAGGAAGTGGTTAAAATAATAATAATAATAGAGTGTTATTTTAAACTTATAATAAAATTTAAACATTAATGTTTTAATGTTTAAATCATTCAAAATAACACAATATTCTTCTTTTACCTTTGGTATAAAATAGCCTCCCAGATTTGTGTCCTTTCTCGCAGTTCTAGCCATATTGAGAGGCACAAGGTTTGCTTTTCTGAGAACCTCATGAATGAAAGCATTGGTGTAATGCATGTTTGCCTTATCAGACATAGTAGGTGGACGGGAGCCAATCACCTGATCAATCTCTGCTCGGACCTTCTCTAGATTAGGAAACATTTTGAGAACATTGTCGAGATACAACAATGCACAATAAGTAGTAAAGTTGTTTTGTCCATTTTTACTGTTATTAAAGTGTTATTTAAGTAATAGTATTGTATATACCTTGAATATCAGGGTACTTGATCATGTAAAGCAGAGCCCATCGGAGTGTGTTGGTCGATGTTTCAGTTCCACCCTCGAACAAGTCTACCATGCACCACACCAGACTGCCAAAATTAAACCCTGCCTTGGTGTCATTCTTTCTCTAAGCATGGACATGACAAGGACATGAATAAGTAGCAGTAATTTACTTAATAATGCAATTAATTAATTAATTCAGGAACATACTTGGGTACATCACCTTACATCACATTATTGATGCTGAACTTAAAATTATGTTACCGAGTTTTACCTTCTCTGTTTCTGTCAGATAGGCATCAATATAATCTCTGGGATTGTTGCTGTCCCAGTCTTGTCTGTGTTGCTCAGCCTTTTCTTTCAGGAAGTTTGCTAACTTTTAGTAGTTTGAGATTATTGTCTGATGGGATCCTGGCAACCATTTCATTATACCTGGGAAGGCATCATACAGCTAAAAAAAAAAAAAAAAAAAAAAAAATAAAAGCTTTTTTAGTTATTTTCCAAATTTGAAGTTGATATAAAACATGAAAGCTTTGTTAAAATGATGAGTAATATCCATGGTGATACTGTGCTTCGGGCTTCAATGTTTGTACATCTATATTTCAACACAGTTTTTCCCTAAACACAAGTGTTATAATATGTGAAAGATTTAAGTGTTCTTTTAAATAAATACCGTATCAAGAAGTTGTATTTTCAATGGATACTACCTGGTTCCACACAGATCCCGTAAGAAACACTGACTCTGCGCTCATTTGTAGACGCTTCTGGAAATCAACATCGTCATACTCATATCAATGGCCGAACACCAGGCTACCAATGACATTGGCCACTGCGTTGTTAATTTTGACCAGAGGGTTAAATGTGTAGCCTGTGTGACAAGGTAAAAACAATGACAGAATGATATTTATTTACTGAATATTTTGGTATAAGACGCTTTAGAAAAGTTATTTGAAATGCAAGAGGCTTGTAAAACCGTTGTAGTGTGATTGCACCTTTAAAATAAAGGTTCCAAAAGGGGGGTTTCATGGTGATGCCTTAGAAGAACCATTTTGGCTTCCCCAAAGAACCTTGCACTGAACAGTTCTCAAAAGAACTGTTTTTATTAGGTTCAAGTACATTTCAATAATCTAAAGAACTGTTTTGCAGTATAAAAAGACCCTTTGTCCATTTGAATCCATGGGTTCCATGTATGTTAAAGGTTCCTCGTGGAAAATAAGATTCAATAAAAAACTGTAGATGGGTTCTTACCCTGCTCTTCTTTAAATGCTCCACACAGGAAGTAGCACTCTCGTTGAATATGTTTTTCTAGAGTCTTCCTCCCCTCTCCAAAGTTTTTCAGGTGACTCATAGAAAACTGCTGTTGTTTCCTCCATGAGTAGCCATTGTTAAAGGACAATCCTTTCTCAGTCAGGGGTCAGCGTCAAAGACAATGGAAGAAAATTGTGTTTAGACCGGCTGTACAATCAGAGAGGATGTTTTTCTGCACTCAAAATAATTAGCATCCATAATTTGCACCTATTGAGCAAGACCACTTTGCTTATCTGCAAAAAAACTATATATAATAATCACCAATTATCCTGCTACTTTAATTCCATATATACAGTAGCTGTATTATAAACAAACATTTTGTGTTTCCTTTCTTTAACACATTGGTCGTCTTATTGCTATTGTTAGATTATTAAGTATAGTGACTTACCTCTGCCTTTATAAAGTGTGTCAAATAAAGGTGAAACAGGGCGGTCAGTGAAGGTTTCCCCTTGAGAGATCAAAACATCCTTCACCATTTTAAACCCGGACACATACACTATTTTATCACTTCCATTTCTGACACTGAAGATGTTCCCATACTTCTCAATCAGCTGGAAAAATAAAAATGTGTTATTCTGTATATTAAACAATGTCAAAACAATAAAAAATTGATAAAAAAAAATATATATATATTATTATTGTTAAATTATATATTAAATTAGCAATATCTTAATGTTACATTATTATGTCAATGTTGTAATAAATTTATGAGTCCCTCACCTGGTCCACAGTTTTATAGTTAACATCCGTGAAGACATTTCCTAGGATGGGTAGCGGCCAGGGTCCTGGTGGAAAATTTGCTGGATTTTTATGTCTGATGAAATCTATAAGCAGCAGCAGTAAACAAATCAAAAACAAGCAGCTTTTAAAATCCAGGCACTCATATAAAGAATATAAAATCATGGCTGAGTCTATGGGCAGCCGATTCCTCTGAGGTAAACCAACTTAATTTAGCCAGGCTGTTGTGAATAGGGTGTGTGTGAGAGAGTGCACGAGTACTGTTTATCTGAAAGGGAGAGTTAATGTGGGTCTCAGCAGCAAGGGGCCATATGAGCAGTTTGGGAGCCATTATGTAACCCTGTTACGTAATCAATGTTTGTAGTTCATGCTATAGTTTCCAACAAAAACAGAGCCCCAATTCAACCTCTGTGTGAACCTTCTGCATTCCAAATAAATCTCTACCAGGAACAAGTAATAAATAATGACTGAATTACACAGTTGAACTTTATAAGACTGAAGAGATAAGTCATATGCACACATGCAGAGCAGACAGCAGATAAGAACATCTGTGCAATCATGACAATGCTAAAGTGTTTTAGTTGGACGACATGTTTCTTAATGCATAACAGTACAGAACACTACAGCTAAAACATAATATAAATGTGTGTAATGTACCATATGAATGTTTTGGGTACTTGCTTCCACAGGGCCTTTGTTCCTGAATAAGTAGTCAAGAGGCTTGGGGAGGTAATAAGACACCCTTGTTTTGCTCTCTTCCTCTTATTCTCTGTAGAAATGTTGTGAAATGTAATTCAGGCTTAATATGTGCTGCTCCATTTTCACAGTCTGAGAGGTTTGTAAATGTACTTTTTATCACACTTTTTAACACTGGGTTCAATTAATACACTCTAAGATTTTAAATAAAGGAACAAAGTTGAAAAAGTATGAAAATACTATTTCAGTCTTTCTACTTAAACATGTTTAATTAAACGTGTTACTTGACATTTCTTTGTAATTATTTCTGAAGTGTACTATCAATTTTTGAGTGGAAATTGTTTCTACACTTTTTTTTTTTTTTTTTATTCAGTAGTAAGTGTTAATTGAACAAACAAAATTGTTAAAAAGGGACAAATTAATATGGACCTCCTGCACATCAGAGAGGGACATTTGTCCTACAAGCACACACACTGAATCTAAAAAGGGAGTTTGTCCCTGCTATGTGTAGACTGTACACTCAGTGTGTGACATTCCTTTACTCAGTATAGTTAAAGTAACTCAAAGAATAGTCTTTTTATATGAAAAAATTCTACTTATCTTTATTTTTTTGCATGAAACAGAGATGTTTCAAGTGACAAATTTTCAACCCAGGTGTAATTTAGTTACAGGACAGATATGATTATTTACACATCCGTAAATCATTTACACAGTACATTAATATCAATACATGTGCATTTATACATCAAAATCATTAATACATGTATTGAAACATTTACATTTATACATTAAAGTCAAGTGTACAACATTGCAACAATGTTGCATTTTGAAAAATGTGGAAATGAGATGCTAACATAAAAGATAATCATCCAGAAACACATATCAGAAAACATACTTTGTCTAATTGTACTGACTTTGTTTTGTTCTAATGTGAGGACAAACACATACGGTAGGGAGCAGGAGCATATGTGAACCATATCTCGCCCACCAAACTGGGTTCCTCTCCTGGACATTTGGAGATGGTGAATTGCTGAGCAGGGAGGTGAAGAACAGGAAGAGCACCTGACGAGCCAGCTGCTCTCCCAAACACGCTCGCTTACCTGTGAGCAGAAGCCATAATGCAAAATTAAAAATCACATTGTGGCATTGACAAGAGAAAACCTGACAAGTAACTAACTACAACTATGATGACATTATATTAACCTAGATACATTTTTTTTCAACAGCCTCACTAGCGTGACAGTAGTTGGTGCTCATCTCTCATTGTAGTGAAATCCAATTCATTCTAGTGAATCAGTTCATCCTAAACATCCTCTCTCACATGTAGCATTGTAAAGTCAAACAAATACAATTCACCAATTTCAATGACTTGGTTATGTAAATTTAGGTGTTTTTGTTGTATAACAGCCTGAGAGTTCATTCATTCAAAACCACTCATTGTTTTGTGAAAAAAAAAATGTCACTCATTAAATTATAAATTATTGCATTTTTTATTTGTTAGTTTTTTTATTAATTTATAAAAGCAAATTGCCCTGTTAAAGTGAGTGCTAGTTTTGTTCTTCTGTATTTAATACTAGTCCACAAAAAAATCACACACTGAGAAGTTATATGTAAATGTTTATAAAATATTACCTGATGAAAAGGGCAGAAACGCTTCTCTCTTCCGAAACTGGCCATTTTCAGTCAGGAAGTGTCCTGGGTTAAAGGTGTCTGGTGTCTCCCATTCGTTTGGATCATGCAGGACTGAAGACAGGATTGTTGAAACAGCAGTGCCCTAATAAAGGGAGAATGAAAACATTTGTGTAGCAACCAACAATGGCTGATTGACATAAGAAATTTATGCCGATATCAGATCATTGTCTATATTTTAAAATACATATATCTTTCAATCAAGTCTTGAATAGAATAGAATAGAATATAATTCATACTTTAGGAATGAAGTATCCTCTTAGTGTTGTGTCTTTAACAGCTTTTTTAGGGAATCCCAGTGGAACAACATCTCCAAGTCTTTGTATCTCATGGATTACAGCATCAGTGTAGGGCATATTAACTCTGTCAGCCAAACAGGGTTGACGCGACTGTCCAATCACCCTGTCTATCTCTTCCTGGACCTTTCCTGAATGGGAAATACAAGTTGGTTGTAAAGTGGTAACCATGTGGTGACAATATGTCTATTCTTTAAAAATTAAAACCAAACTCACTCTGTGTTTCTGGATATTTG
This sequence comes from Sinocyclocheilus rhinocerous, assembly GCF_001515625.1. Taxonomy (NCBI): domain Eukaryota; kingdom Metazoa; phylum Chordata; class Actinopteri; order Cypriniformes; family Cyprinidae; genus Sinocyclocheilus; species Sinocyclocheilus rhinocerous. The sequence goes on from NW_015628313.1 coordinate 292,546, forward strand.
ATCATAAAAGCAGACCCCAGCGTAATGTAGTAGCAGTGGTCTCTGTCCCGGCCTCAATCACGTCCAGGCAAGTTATCACTAACCCTTCTATGTTAAAACCAGCCTTGGGGTCACACTTTTTCTGTGGAAAAAAAAAGTACTGAATTATTCAAAATTCTAATTCAAAAAGAAAATTCCACCTTTACTTACTGTACCTTTTCCATCTCAGTCAGATAGTTGTCTATTAAGTCACGAGGGTTTGAAGGGTCCCAGTCCTCTTTGTGTTTAATGATCTCTCCTCTCAGGAAGTTTGTGATCTTCTTATAGTTGGAAAAAATAGTCTGGTGGTGGCCAGGTAAATATTGCAATAGCCGAGGACACACATTGTACAGCTGTAAAAGATGACATTATGGGTGATGAATACAGATTTTGAATTATAATTAACTCACAGGACGTTAAAATATGAAAGTAGTGTCTAAGAATGCTATCATGAATCAGTACCTGTGCTCTAGGAGAGCCCATTAACTGAACGCATTCAGTGTCAAGACGCAGGATTCTTTGGTATCATTCATCATGATACTCAAAGCGTTGACCAAATATCAAACAAGCAACAGTATTTGAGACAGCACCGTTTAAGATGGTCAAAGGGTTGAAAGGTCCTGTTTGAGAGAAAAAATTTATGTTTATTAAATTGCAAATTGGTGTCATTCTTCTTTGCCCCAGTGAACTAAAATTCTCCAATTAGTGAGACATTTACACCATTCCCTTTTCTGTCTTAAAGGCATCACAAAGGTAGACACACTCTTGCTGGATGCTGTGCTCAAGGCTTTTCTTCCCCTCTCCAAACATCCGCAAATGGAAGGCAGCAAACTTCCTATGTGACCGCCACAGGTATCCATTACTCAGTGATATACCTATAATGATGAAATCTGATTATCATTAATAAAAAATCAAAACTGGTATTAAGCATTAAGGTCATTGTGGTCAGTGCACTTACCAATTGCCTTAAAAACTTTGTGAAACAGAGGGACATTTGGACGCTCAACAAAACGGTCAACGAAACTGTCAGTCTGAGTAATGAGGGCCTCCTTTACCATTTTATATCCAGATATGATTACTATTTTATCACTGCCCACTCTTAAGCTGAACACCTTCCCATAGACTTCAGCCAACTGAAATTCAAAATATTTATTTTATTTTATTTATATCAATCAGGAACATTGATAGTTACTATTTTCTTTACAAAAAGTCCAGAAACAAGACAATAAATGAAATCATCTCTAAAATGGCTTTAAATTGACATACATGCAAATTAAAACCATATGAATTTAGCTCCCACCTTAGCCATGGTCCTAAAATCCATCTTGGTGAAGACAGTTCCCAGGAATGGCACAGGCCAGGGTCCCGGCGGGAAATTGGAAGGATTCTTGTTTTTGATCATATCAACAAGGAGCAGAAATACAAAAAAGAAAATGATCCAGCTTTTAAAATCAAATTTGCAGGATCATGGTGGTAGAGGAATGGCAGGTGCTCTTTGTCTTATTTGAGCTCTGTGGTTTGTAAATGATTATTGGTATAAATACACAGAACAAAATTATAAACGCAACACTTTTGTTTTTGCCCCCATTTTTTACAGGACTGGGAGATGTAAATACTGGAAGGGAGAAGTAGAGAGATATTACATAAGGAACTCCAGATTCCATGAAGGTGGAGAACGAGACCCAATGGAAACACATTTATCAAAAGTAAAAGTTTAATGATAAGCGCATAAGATATTACAAACACATGGACAACATCACGGTCTGGCCTGACATGTCGGCATCTGCACTAGAGGTTTAAAACTATGTTAATACTTTTTTCTGCAGCTTTAATCGTACATGTACATATAGTAACATCATTTGGCTGTTCTTTATCTTTTTCCATGCTTTCATATACATTGGTACATTTTAATATGTACAATAATTGCAAGCTCATTACTGAGTTCAAGGGTGAATATGAAGAATTATTAACTTGAATCTATGAATCACAATGACTACTGCAATGACATTGCATTTTTAAAACTACGTAACAGAGATATTTATTGTGACAAATGGTTTGCCCAGTTGTGATTTATTTACATAAACATCAAAAGAACGCTTAGTAAATCACACACAGTATACAATTTTTATTAATACATTAGATATACATGTTGTGATATATGACATACATTTGACACACATCAGAACAAATAGGTATTAGTATTAAAACATTGTGAAGATAAACCACCACTATGAAGCCTACTTAATGGTAACATAAAGAATGAAAACTTACATACTTGGTAGTAGATATTCTATCATAACAGATATCCATAAACATGCTACAAAAAAATTTATGTGTATACTCTAACACAGTGGTTCTCAAACCTGTCCTGGAGTACCCCCTGCCCTGCACATTTTGTATGTCTCCCTCATCTATCACACCTGATTCAACTCATCAGCTCATTAGTGGAGACTGCAAGACCTGAAGTGGGTGTGTCAGATATAGGGAGACATACAAAACGTGCAGTGCTGCGGGTACTTCATGGAGAGGTTTGAGAACCACTGCTCTAACGTGAGGACAAACACATACGGTAGGGAGCAGGAGCATATGTGAACCATATCTCTCCCTCCAAACTGGGTTCCTCTCCTGGACATTTGGAGATGGTGAATTGCTGCAGCAGGGAGGTGAAGTATAAGAAGAGCTCCTGACGAGCCAGCTGCTCTCCCAAACACGCTCGCTTACCTGTGAGAAGATGCCATCAACTAAAGTTAAAAATCCTAACGTGGCATGGACAACAATTATTCACTCACCCGAAGTCAATAAAAATAATTAAATACAAGCATATCCCTTTTTAGAAGTTATATCAGATGAAATGTTTGCACATTACCTGCTGAAAATGGCATGAAGGCATCTCTCTTCCAAAACTGGCCATTTTCAGTCAGGAAGTGTCCTGGGTTAAAGGTGTCTGGGGTTTCCCATTCGTTTGGATCATGCAGGACTGAAGACAGGTTTATTGTAATAGAGGTGCCCTAACAAAGAGAAAATGCAAACTTCACTGTTCTAGACAGGACTACACCCCTAAATAGAAAAGAATAGAATTCATACCTTAGGAATGAAGTATCCTCTTAGTGTTGTGTCTTTAACAGCTTTTTTAGGGAATCCCAGTGGAACAACATCTCCAAATCTTTGTATCTCATGGATTACAGCATCAGTGTAGGGCATATTAACTCTATCAGCCAAACAGGGTTGACGCGACTGTCCAATCACCCTGTCTATCTCTTCCTGGACCTTTTCTGAATGGGAAATACAAATATTACTTGTATAATGTGTGTGTTTTTAGACAACCCGTTCATGGAAAACTCCTGGACCTGATGCATTTCTAAGCTAACTTGCAGATGACATATAACCCGCATGCTTCAAAAGAAGATCCATGATCATTCCTGCTTTAAAAATCAATACTCACCTTGGATTTCTGGGAACTTGATCATAAAAAGCAGACCCCAGCGCAATGTTGTAGTTGCGGTTTCTGTCCCGGCCTCAATCAAGTCTAGACAAGTCACTACTAACCCTTCAATGTTAAAACCAGCCTCAGGATCACTCTTTTTCTGCACAGGTGGGAATCAATACAAAAATATGCAAAAACTCTCTTATCAAAACATCCTTAGGTTGATCAAATGGCAGTTGCCTGGAAATGTACCTTGTTTGTATTTTAAAAGCTTAACGAAATAAAATCCAACTTTAGTTACCTTTTCCATCTCAGTCAGGTAGTTGTCTATTAAGTCACGTGGGTTTAAAGGGTCCCAGTCCTCTTTGTGTTTAATGATCTCTCCTCTCAGGAAGTCTGTTATTTGCTTATAGTTGGAAAAAATTGTCTGGTGGGGGCCAGGTAAATATTCCAAGAGCCGAGGACACACATTATACAGCTGTGAAAGATGACATAATGGGTGATGAATACAGATTTTTATTACAATGAACTCAAAGGTTATGAAAGTAGAGTCTAAGAATGCTATTATGAATCAGTACCTGTGCTCTAGGAGAGCCTATTAACTGAATGCATTCAGTATCAAGACGCAGAATTTTTTGGTAACATTCATCATGATACTCAAAGCGTTGTCCAAATATTAAGCAGGAGATGATATTTGAGACAGCACTGTTCAAGGTAACCATGGGGTTAAAATGTCCTGTTTGAAAAAAAAAAACATGTATACATACTGTATATTAATTTTTCTCTCCAAATCATTTTTTATTCTATTCATAAAATTCATGAAAATGGAACTCTCCAGACATTTAGACCATACCCTTTTCTGCCCTAAAAGCATTACAAAGGTGGACACATTCTTGTTGAATTCTGAGCTCAAGGCTTTTCTTCCCCTCTCCAAAGGTCCGCAAATGGGAGACAGCAAACTTCCTATGCATCCGCCACAGGTATCCATTACTCAGTATCGTACCTTCATAATACGAATGAATGAAAGAATTTCAATACTATTTGAGCGAATAATGAACCTTAATTTTAAGCTTAAATGTCATTATGGTCAGTGTACTTACCGATTCCCTTAAAAACTTTGTGAAACAGAGGGACATTTGGACGGTCAACGAAACTGTCAATCTGAGTAATGAGGGCCTCCTTTACCATTTTATATCCAGAAACAATTATCATTTTCTCACTGCCCACTCTTAAGCTGAATATGGTCCCGTAGACTTCAGCCAACTGAAATTAAAAATATATTTATATTAACAGGTATTCGTTAATATAATACAATATAATATAATATAATATAATATAATATAATATAATATAATATAATATAATATAATATAATATCAACTTGATAACATCCACCAAAAATCTGTCTAAAAATAACATAAATTGGCATGCAAATAAATTATGCAATTTGCTCCTACCTTATTCACGTTCCTAAAATCTATCTCAGTGAAGACATTTCCCAGGAATGGTAGAGGCCAGGGTCCCGGGGGGAAACTGGAAGGATTCCTATATTTGATAATATCTACAAGAAGCAGTAAAACAAAGCATAAAATGATCCAGCTTTTAAAGTCAAAGCTTTCATATATAAATTGCAGGATCATGTTGAAGAAAATGGCATATTCCCTTTGTCAGAGAATGTCAGAGTACTGGATAGCTGCAGTCTATAAATGCTTATGCTTGACTGGGAAACAGGGTCGTCATTTGAGCAATGCAACTGGCAGTGAAACCAGGCCCCGCCTTTCACACAGAGACTGTAGACCCCCTCTCCATGCTTAGGAGGCCCTGCTGAAAAAAAGTAAGGAAAGTAGAGGAGAAATATTCCATGAAGGAGGGAGAAACAGACCCTTATTACTACTACTATATCAATATTTGAACACATACATTTGTCAAGAGAATCTTTAATAACATGGGATAAATTAACATCTTACCTTGGATTTCATATAGGCTACTTAATAATCATTTCCAATTTCAAAACAGCGTTAAAGGGAGAATCTGATGAATTGTTACCTCAAATCTAAAGGAAGGAAACCGCAGTGTCTTGTTCCCCACGTCACTAGCCATTTCATTTCGATTTTTTTATATTCGTTAAATAAATTCACTGATTACTTGTTGTCTTTCCTGCAGGTTACACAGTAACACAAGTACTGATTGTTGAGATTGTTGTGTGTGCGCAATCCGTGTATCATTCGATCATTCGTTTTTTGATTTAATATTGAAAGTAGAAAAATGAGAAAACGGCTCCTTTTTCGTTTTTTTGTTTTTTTCCGAAAAACGAAAAACGAGAATTCAGCTTAAATTTACGTTTCTCGTTCATGGGTGGAAAAATGAATAAACAGCTTGAATATTCGATTTCTACACGTGGGCGGGAATTAAACGCCCCTTTCTGCTGATTGGTCAGCCGAAGATCAAACCGTGCCTTCATCAGTTCTTCCACAGTATCACGCAGCAGAATAATAGTCCTCTGCTGCGCATCTACATAAGAGATAGCCTATCGGAAAGAGAGCGTCCCACAAACGAAAGCATTAAAGCAGTTCATCCATTTTTGTTTTATTTTACTTACGTATTTATTTATTTTTTTATTTGGTCGACCGCTAGAAATGAGTTATATCATGCTATTTATTTTTCATGTCTCGTTCAGTAGGCATAGCCTACACCTCACAGACTCGAAACATCTCGTCTAGCTCAGTGCAGGGGGCGGTAGTTCATTAGACCCAGCCAATTAAATGGTCCTACACAGTTTGGACTAGAATGCTATTTGTTCGCGCTAGTGTCGGTCATTCAAAGCAGAAAATCAGTCAAGTTACATAAGGAAGATTCAGTGTATAAAAATATGAGCGCATGGACTGGACGATTCGTTTAACGTTACCTTTAAAAAAAAATCATTCAGAAACACAGATTCGTTCACGAACAGCTCTCTCTCCGAATATCAGGTGTTCGAAATGTTTGTTGCACGTTGTTGAAAACAAAAGTGAACCAGGAAGTAAACAAATTAAAGCCAAACTTTTCGCGTAGTCACGTTTCTCAGTGCAGAATAAAGGGGTTAAACGCGTGAAAATGGTCTTGGAGAATATTTTGTTGTCTTTAGCTTCAGTGCAGTGGACAGATGTAGGGACCGTATTACTGATGTTCGTCATCTTTCTGCTGATCTCAGACCATCTGAGAAACAGAAAGCCTAGAAACTATCCCCCTGGACCCACACCTCTCCCTTTTATTGGGAATGCTTTCAACCTGGATGCTAAACAACCACATATTCATTTAACTAAGGTAATTCACAGCCTCTTATTGTTGTGATTTCTAAGTCTGACAGCATTTTGAGGCCTGATATCTTAATCCCTGTAACCCTGATTATTTTTCACTTTTTTCTTTTTCATGTTGTCTCTTTCCCTGCAGATGTCAGACCGTTATGGCAACATTTTCAGCTTGCGTCTGGGAAGCTTAAACACTGTTGTTGTGAATACCTACAGTATGGTCAAGAAAACTCTTATTGATCATGCAAACATTTTCACAGGCCGTCCAACCAATGATGTGCTCAAAAGAATAATCAAGTGCCAAGGTATACATTAATGTTGGGAGAATACCTTTAAATGACATTCTAACACTCTCTAAATATCACATCTTTCATGTAATGTCTGGCAACAGGTGTAACCTTCAATAATGGCTACAGCTGGAAGCAACGGAGGCGTTTCACTCTTAGTACTCTTAAATACTTTGGCGTAGGAAAGAGGAGCCTGGAAGTCATCATCATGGAAGAGTACAAATTCCTTCACCAGACCATCATGGAAACCAATGGTAAGTACAGTAGCAGCATTAATGTGATGATAAGAAGCAGAACCTGACTTATATTTAGGATGGGACCAATCTGTCTTCCATGCATTGAATTTTAAATACATTTTTACTTAAACACTAATTGATACATTTTTAACTTAAACATTAATTACTTTTTTCTAATACTTGTATCATTTTATACAGAAAAAATGGTGAATAAAATTAGTGGTGAATATTGCCTAGCACCATGAAATCCCCTCAAAATACAAAATATAAAGGAATACATATTATTGAAAACATTTAGTACATTAATTTCTTTCAAAAAATGTCACACTTATTGTCTTGTTTAACATGTTTAATCCCTAAGCAAAGAATACCAGAGAGTTAAGGACACACGCCATATGTAGGGACCAAAATAGCATAGAGACTTGCAGAAAGACCCTTTTGATATGGTCTAATAAACAACCACCTAGCAATACCCCTAGGCCAGTTGCATAAACATAGCCACTATGTTGAGACTGTCTTAAGAACTAATTTGACCAACTAGTCAACTTTTTGGATTCAATTTAGACCAATATACCTTTTTATGTAACTGACTTATGACCAGTCTTGAAAAAAAAATTTATATGACTAACTTGTAAGATTAGTCTAAGAGGTTTATGCAACCAGCACTATGACTCAATTCCTTAGCAACCGTATAGCAACACATTGACAACCACCGTTAACATCCAAAAAAAAAAAAAGTAAAAATCTACTTTGAAACCGAAACCAGCTTCACCTGTCGTTGTATTTTATTAGGGCTGCCATTCGACCCTTATTACTTTATTAACAATGCTGTCTCCAACATCATCTGCTCCATGGTATTTGGCAGGAGGTTTGAGTACACTGACCAAAGGCTTCTGAACATGCTCAGTCTGATGTCTAAAGCCCTTAAACTACAAACGTCTGTGTGGATACAGGTACTGATATGTCCATTCTTATGATGAGATGAAAAGATATAGTGGTCTGTCATAGGCACTCCTAAATTGCCACTAAAGGTGTAACAAAATGCATTATTTGAAAACCAAACTAATAAAATAAAGGTGCCCACCCAAGCTGACCTGCTACTTGTCCATTATAGCTTTACAGTGTTTTCCCTTATGTTATGGACCTCCTCCCGGGACCTCATAAAGACCTGTTTTCCTGCTTCCATCAAATTTGTGCGTTTATTAAGGAAGAGGTGGACAAGCATTATGCAGACTGGGACCCCTCCTCACCCAGAGATTTTATAGACTGCTATCTTACTGAGATCCAGAAGGTACTATCACTCTCTAACACAGCCTATGAAAATATGACTTTTTATAAACATATTATGCTTTTGTAAGCAAGCAACATACAGTGCCTTGCGAATGTATTCATACCCCTTAATTTTTTTCACATTTTGTTAAGTTGCTGCCTTATGTAAAACTTCTTTAAATTACTTTTTTTCCCACATCAATCTACATGCCATACTCCATAATGGAAAAGCAAAAAACAGGTTTTTAATATCTTTGCAAATTTATTAAAAATGAAAAAACTTAAATGATTCCATTGCATAAGTGTTCATACCCTTATCTGGGACAGTTGAAATTTAGCTCAGGAGCATTCATATTGCTTGTAGATGTTACTACACTTGTGAAGTGAAGTTAACCTGTGGTAAATTCAATTGAATGGGTGTGATTTGGAAAGGCACACACATCTTAATAAAAGGTCTAACGGCTGATAATGCATATCAGAGCAAAAACTAAGCCCTGAGGTCAAAAGAACTGCCTGTAGAGCTCAGAAACAGGT
>NW_015628313.1:303071-308778 GCF_001515625.1 Sinocyclocheilus rhinocerous
ATTTTTTTCACATTTTGTTAAGTTGCTGCCTTATGTAAAACTTCTTTAAATTACTTTTTTTCCCACATCAATCTACATGCCATACTCCATAATGGAAAAGCAAAAAACAGGTTTTTAATATCTTTGCAAATTTATTAAAAATGAAAAAACTTAAATGATTCCATTGCATAAGTGTTCATACCCTTATCTGGGACAGTTGAAATTTAGCTCAGGAGCATTCATATTGCTTGTAGATGTTACTACACTTGTGAAGTGAAGTTAACCTGTGGTAAATTCAATTGAATGGGTGTGATTTGGAAAGGCACACACATCTTAATAAAAGGTCTAACGGCTGATAATGCATATCAGAGCAAAAACTAAGCCCTGAGGTCAAAAGATCTGCCTGTAGAGCTCAGAAACAGGTTTGTGTCAAGTCACACATCTGGGGAACAGTTCAGAAAAAAAATTCTGCTTCATTGAAGGGTCACAGAAGCAAGTCTCTGTTACCCTTAATGGAAGAAGTTTGAAACAACCAGGACTCTTCCTAGAGCTGGCCTTCTGGTCAAACTGAGCAACTGATGGAGAAGGGCTTTAGTTAAAGTGGTGACCAAGAACCTGATGGTCACTCTAGTTGAGCTCCATGATCATATGTGGAGATAGGAGAAATCTACAGAAGGACAAACAACACTGCAACACTCCACCAATCTGGGCTTTATGCCGGTGTGGTCAAACTCAATCCTCTCCTAAGTGAAGACACATGAAAACACACTTGGAATTAGCAAAAAAAAGCACCTAAAGGACCCTCAAACTCTGAGAAACAAGATTATCTAGTCTGATGAACCTAAATTCTAAGCATCATGTTTGAAGTAAACCAGGCACTGCTCATCACCTGCAGAGTACCATCCCAAAAGTCAAGTGTGCTGGTAGCAGCCTCATGCTGTGGGACTGTTTTTCAGTGGCAGGGACTGAGGGACACAATAGAGTAGAAGAAAAGCTCAATGCACCAAAATATTGAGATAGCCTTAATGGAACCCAGTCCAGAGCATTCAGAACCTCAGACTGGGCAGAAGGTTCACCTTCCAAAAGGACAATGACCCTAAGCACACAGCAAGAGTGGCTTATAGACAACTCTGTGAATGTCCTTGAGTGGCCCAGCCACAGCCTGAGCTAGAACCCAATGAATTATTTCTGGAGAAATCTGAAAATGTGCGTCTGCCCCCATCCAACCTGACAGAGCTTGAGAGGTGAAGAGGTGAGGAGAAGAATGGCAGATAATTGCCAAATGCTGATGAGCAAAGCTTGCTGCGTCAAAAAAAAAAAAAAAAGACTTTAGACTGTAAAGGTGCTTCAGCTAAATATTTAGTTAATAATATTTAGGTATGAATACTTATGCAATGTACTTATTTCAGTTTTTTTATAAATTTACGAAGTTGTGACAATTCTGTTTTTGCTTTGTCAATATGGTGTATGGAGTGTAGATTGGTGTGGGGGAAAAAGTAATTTTAAAGCAGTTTAACATAAGGCAGCAACATAACAAAACATGAAAAAGTGAAGGGGTATGAATACTTTCGCAAGGCACTGTATTTGGTAAGCATGTAGAAATATTCCATTTAGTTCGAGTTTCCTTTATCCAACATGACTACCCTGCATATGCTAATTGTAATGTCTCTTTGTGCTTTATAGAGGAAAGATGATCTGGAAGCGGGATTTCATGAAGAGGGTCTGCAGTACGCTGTACTTGATTTGTTTGTGGCAGGAACTGAGACCACATCTACCACTCTACTGTGGGCCTTTGTATACATGATGAAATACCCAGAAATCCAAGGTAAAATGCTCCAAATTACAAGCCAACTGTAAATTCAATTTTGTCCATGTAAACGGTTCATAAGCCAGTTATACTGAATACTTTACTATGTTGTTATGTAGTTAAATTTGTTAAATGCGTGTTATGGAATTTTGACATTGAATGTCATATTTAGAAAAGGTTCAGCAAGAAATAGACAAAGTAGTTGGACGGTCGCGTCGACCCAACATAGATGACAGACCCAGCATGCCGTACACTGATGCTGTTATCCATGAGGTCCAGAGAATGGGGAATGTTGTGCCCCTTAGTGTGCCAAGAGTGACCAATGAAGACTCAATATTGGAAGGATATCATATTCCAAAGGTGAGATGAATGACAAAACTTAGTAAAACGTCATAACAATGACACAGCTGACTTTTCATCAACATACCAGATACTTACCATATCAGACCCTTGTGTAATTTTAATGTATTTTATTTTATTCATACAACTCTTGTGTAATTGGTAGTAACACAGATCTTGTCTTGAAAATAGCCTCAGCTGCTGACATGCCATTGAAATTTGAGCTTACAAGCTACCTACCAACCAAATCAGACTGCTATGTTATTTTAAACGTGTTGGAATTAAGTTTAAAAGTACATTATATGCAACATGGAATCTTTTATGTTAATCCTTAGATGATGTCAGTATTTCATCATCTGATCATGTTTTTTATTTTACATCAAGGGTACACAGATCATCCCTAACCTGACCTCAGTGCTCTTTGACCAGACCAAGTGGAAGACTCCATATTCATTTGACCCACAGAATTTTCTTAATGCTCAAGGCAAGTTTGAAAAACCTGAAGCTTTTATTCCTTTCTCGGCAGGTGAGCAGGTTTTTTTATTTTTTGTTTTTTGTAAATATTTTATTACACGCATGCAGAAAGTACTTCACCGTTGTGCATATATACACATTAAATTATGAGATAATCTTGAGGTTTGTTTTGAGATTTCATTTCGTCCTCCCAAGGAAAACGATCTTGTCCAGGAGAATCGCTTGCCCGTATGGAGCTCTTTCTCTTCTTCACATCCTTTCTACAATCCGTCACTCTGTCTCCTCCAGGGCGAAAGCAAACAAGCTTGGACTTCAAATTTGGAATGACACTCTCCCCAAAGCCATTTAAAATAAGTTTCACTCCTCGTTGATTGTTTATACATTTTACATCAGTGCACCATATTTACAAGTGGAATTTTGCTGTTTCTTCAAAATGATCTATAACCATGTAAAACTGCAGCTTCTAGTAGACAAATAAAAATGGGTAACCTTTAAAAAAATGTCTATTTATCCCATGAAACCACACAATCATAACATCAAACAACAATTAAACGTGAGAAAGCTAAACGAGGAAGTAAAAAGTAATTATTAAAATTTTAAGTGATATTATAAAATAATATAATAATATTTTTTTTAAATATTAATATTAATATTTTCCATTTCAACATGTCCTGGCTTACAAGCGGACAAAGGTTGTTTCTCAAAAGAAAGGATGTATCCTAATGAAGCTGAAACCTTTCTACTCTAATCCTGTGGCTTTTTGGCTGGACGATTCGGCACTGAACCCTAGAGTGAGACGGTCTAGAAAATGTTTTTATTTTACAACTTAACAGAAGAAAACTTGATTCCCTTTAACGTTGAAAAGGTTTTTTTTTTTTTTTTTTTTGCACTTAACTTTTTTGAAGTGAATTGGAATGTGTGCAAAGGTTTTGTGGATGACAGTCACAGGAGGGAAGATACACTTGATGCATCCTTCAAAATACGCCCAATTAAGGCCGCAAAACGAAGGCTGCCTTTAAAGGATCCTCCAAACAGAAATAAATTCCATACAAAAGGAATTTATTCAGCTTACTGAGGCATCTCCTCCATTGACTTCTATTCAATCAGAACGCCGTCACGTCTCTCTCTCTCTCATGGGTGCTGCGTTTTTGAGATGGGAGGGGCTCTGGCAGACATAGTTTATGTTATAAATAAATGATATTATGCAAAATCGTCATATAAAGGAATGCAGTTCAGATTACACCAGAACTTAACTTCTGCCATGCAGAAAAATCTCGCCGACAACTCAAACACGACGTAAACTCTGTTAGATCATTCTTGGCCAAAACTGCGCAAATAGTCATGGACCTGTTGCACATTTACGAGTGGATCGATATCAAGACTATTTTGTTATTCTCGCTTGTGTTTTTATTATTACTAAGTGATTATATCAAAAATAAAGTGCCGAAAAACTTTCCTCCTGGTCTTTACTGATTATAGGAGACCTTCATCATATCGATCACAAGAAGATACGTCTTCAGCTGCAAAAGGTATAATACCAATTGTATTTTTGTTGACTATTAACTACAAAACATGACAACTAGCCTACTTCTAAGATATATCTTGTATTTATGCCTATAAAACTATTTCACTAGTTATGTTCATTTTCACACATATTTTTCAGTTTGCAAAAAAAATACGGAAATATTTTAAGCATTCGAATTCTCGGACCAAGAATTGTTGTCTTGATCGGGTACAAAACAGTGAAAGAGGCGTATCTAGAAGAGGGCGACAACCTGGCTGATCGACACAAGTTACCCATATTTTATGACATTTTTGGAGACAAATGTCAGTCAATAAATCATATGGTAAAATGGTGGTTAACATTTCACCATAATTTGTCTGCTGTCAAAATCACACCGCAAATAAAAATTATGCCACTGAGAATGAGTGTGAGATGAAGTGACCAAAAGAAGAGTGGTATTTATTTATTTATTAACAGGTTTAGTTGCTGCTAATGGCTATAGTTGGAAGCATCAGAGGAGATTTGCACTCTCAACTCTTAGAAACTTTGGATTGGGAAAGAAAAGCCTGGAGCCATCCATCAGTCTTGAATGCCGCTTTCTGAATGAGGCCATTTCAAATGAGAATGGTGTGTACAGTTAGTTTTCAACAGTTATTAAGAGTAAACTGAGATTTGTCATCTAAAAAGCATTGAAACTATGTTATCCTAAAAATCTTTGAATCTGTAACTTTTCCAGGTCGACCTTTTAACCCTCAAATCCTGCTGAACAACACAGTCTCAAATGTGATCTGTGTGCTTGTGTTTGGTAATCGATTTGAGTACAGTGACAATGACTTCCAGACTCTGTTGAAGAAAATCAGTGATGGTGTGTTTTTCTGGGGAAGCATTTGGGCTCAGGTACAGTTTCTTATTTTCTGTCAAATAGATAATGCATAAGTGTATGGTTCTGTTTTAAAGGGATAGTTCATCCAAAAATGAAAATTACCCCATGATTTACTCAACCTCAAGCCATGTATATGACATTCTTCTTTCAGGTGAATACAATCGGAGTTGTATTAAATAATGTCAAAGTCCCTTTAAGGCAAGTCATGTCACTTGGCGGCCATCTTTGAAACACTTCTCGGGCATGCAAATGCAGCTCCTGTCACTTTGTATGGGGAAACATTAAATTATCCCAAACTGTTCACTAAGCTTACGATTAAATTTCATATTTGAAATCACCAATGAAATCTGACATCAACGGTGTCATAAATGTAGTTTCTTTTGCTCAAATAGCATTATAAAAAGCGTATTTTTTCAGGCTAGATCAGCCAATGCGCATGTGCAGTCCTAAGCGCACGTCTCAGAACGCTGACTGTTTCTATAGCAACCCGGGACGCTTCTAGGCAGCTGCAGTGACACGCTGACTTTACCGATTAGCGATTGGCTCTTTCATTCAGAAGACAGGGCTTCCTGCGATTGAGAGGCCATATTAAGCGTGGCATTGTTCCCCATTCAAATCTATCGAGTGACACGTCTTTATCATGGGAGTGGATGGTAGCCCAAAATTTGAAGTAAAAAAAATTGCACCCATCCATTATAAAAGAAGTCTACACGGGTCTGGG
>NW_015628313.1:309193-310680 GCF_001515625.1 Sinocyclocheilus rhinocerous
AAAAAATTGCACCCATCCATTATAAAAGAAGGCTCCGGGGGGTTAATAAAGGCCTTCTGAAGCGAAGTGATGCGTTTGTGTAAGAAAAATATCCTTATTTACAACTTTATAAACCTTAGTCTCTAGCTTCCGCTAACTGTCATACACGCGTTCACGAGAGAGTGGCGTCCAGCGGATGACGTAGCACGTAGACAAACGTGGTGACGAACACGGAAGTGATGAACGTGGAAGCGCAGAGGAGAGAGCAAAACAAAATATCAGTCATGATTTAGTAGTACAAAACGAGGATTTGTAAAGAAAAATGTCGGAGGATTTCGATATAAGCCAAGAGGATACTGGTTTTCCTTTGCTGTAAACAAAACTTTTTTCTCGCAAGACTAGCATATTCTCACCGGAGCTTATGCTACGCCTACGTCCTACATCATCCACTGGACGCCACTCTCTCGTGAACGCGCGTACGACAGCGGAAGTTAGAGATTAAGGTTTATAAAGTTGAAAATATGGATTTACAACGGAGCCGTGTGAACTTCTTTTATAATGGATGGGTGCAATTGTTTTTAATTCAAATTTTGGACTACCCTCCACTCCCATTATAAAGCATGGATTAGCCTGGACATTATTTAATACACCTCCGATTGTATTCGTCTGAAAGAAGAATGTCATATACACCTAAGATGGCTTGAGGGTGAGTAAATCATGGGGTAATTTTAATTTTTGGGTGAACTATCCCTTTAAATTACACTATATTCATTGTATTTTGCTCCCTTAAGCTCCATCAAATCCTCGAGACTACATTGACTGCTTCCTTGCTGAGATGGAAAAAATAAGACCATTTCTTGGGGGGTGTCAATAAATATGCTGGTACAGGAATGCTCAAAAAGAGATATTTCATTACAATTGTTCTCATTCATCATGTTTAGAGTAAAGATGACAGATGCTGGGTTTGATGTGTAGACTTTGTGCTTCAGTACTCTGGATCTGTTTATTGGGGGAACTGAGACCGCCTCCGTCACTCTGTACTGGGGTCTTCTCTACATGATGAAATATAGTTAATAAAAATTAACATATACTCACTATATATAAAATATATATGCTCATGTACACTATCTCTACTTTGTATCTTTAGCCAAAGTTCAGGAGGAGACTGATGGTGTTGTGGGAGGGTCACAGCAGCCATCTTCATCAGACAGAGACAACATGCCCTACACCAATGCGATACATGAGATACAGAGGATTGGAAATATAGTCTCATTAAATTTGATCCGGTCTACTGTGAAAGAAACTCCGATAGGAAAATACTTTATTCCAAAGGTTGGCCTAGAATGACTTTCTCTGTTTGACAGATAGACTGTAGTTGTTAATCCATATAGATGGTCTCAACTTTTGAGAGTGCTTGATAATCTGGGCCCGTATTCACAAAACATCTTGGGGCTAAAAGTAGCTCATAACTCGCCGATTTAAGAGAAAATCTTAAAAATAATGGGCGT
>NW_015628313.1:310851-332739 GCF_001515625.1 Sinocyclocheilus rhinocerous
CTAAAACTAGCTCCTAAATCTGTGAAACGTTAGGAGTAGTGAAGAGGACCCCTAAATCACTAAGACCAAGCCACAAACTATCCTAAAATGGCTGTCTGCATCGGAACATAAATATTTTAGAAACATTTGATGATAATGTCCTTTTAAAAAGGCATCGCCTTTGGTTTTGGAGGTTATCCCAACTCCAAATTTTCCTTTGATTATATCCTTGTTTTCATTAACCAGTTGGGCAAGAAGTAACTCTGTTAATAGTAACGCTGTTCTTGCGTCCATTTTTATTATTATTTTTTTTTTTTACATTTGCAAGTATTACTATCAGCCATGATTATTCTACTCTGTTAATTAAAAGGCTGTTTATATGCATATTCACTAATTATGAGAAGCATACTTGTAAGAGGCTGACAATTAGCTGAACATATACTTATGAGCTTATCCTGCATTTTAAAATCTTTATTTGAATGCGGCAATTAACATTTTTTCATTTTTAAACCTTTATTTGAATATGGCAACATAATATTGCACTCTACAATATTTATATGAATAAATCTCTGACAGAGACGATTAGCCAATCACTGTGTGCATAGTTAGTAAGCATGCTGACATCATCCATAGCAACAAGGTCAACCCTGCACTTATACTCTTAGCTTAAGACTTCTGTCTATTCCTTAGTAAAAGTTTGTCTCAGCAGCTTTGTGAAAGAAAACTCTTAGCTAAAAGCTTTTACTGCATTTCTTCAACGGAACAGTACAAAACTTGGTGACTTTTGTGGCATTTGTCACATTTGTGATCAAAAATGACTGCCATGTTAAATGAATGAAAATACAGAGCAATTTTGGGGGGTCAAATCTACAAATCAGACACGACGAAGTAGTCTTTGAAGTTTGTCTGAATATATCCAATTACAAAACCTAAAAAAAGTAACTAATTATGTCTGAAAATACTCATATAAGCCACTAGGGAATACACAGCCTTATATATATATATATATATTACATTTGGGCGGCGTTATGCAAATCTTCCCACATTGTGACGTAGATATGTGGGGGCGTGTTAGAACGATCCATTTTAGGTAGGCGTGGTTGACCCTTAACTTTTATAAAGAATATCTCTATGGATTTGAGACTTTAGTCTTTGCAACTTTACAGATCTTCTTTATGCACCAAGAGCTTGTAACACTTCAAAGAGAAAGGAAAAATTGAAATCGCATCATATGACCCCTTTAAAAAAAAGTAAGCATATTCTTGTCTTAGTGTGACCCTGTGAGGAATAGTAAGGAATACCAGAGAGTTAAATATTTAATTTTCATATTCTTAAAAAAAATCTTGAACATAGTCTAATCTATTTTGATTCTTTAGGGCACAGTTGTGATCGGCAGTTTGACATCAGTGCTGTTTGATGAGTTTGAGTGGGAGACATCTCACTCTTTTAACCTGAGTCACTTCCTGGATGCTGAGGGCAAATTCAGGAAGCGAGATGCCTTTTTACCTTTTTCTCTAGGTACAGGAAAATACGTTTTCTAGTAATCCACATTTATACTTTGATGATTTTGTATTGTAATGTAAAAAGCAAAGTTTAATTTCTTGCTCCTATAAAATGGATCCACATTTTGAGTGAACAATTTTGTGATTCAGACTAGTAGAATATAGGTTGTTTCTATAGTTATATAGGAGAAAGATTGTTTGTATTTGATTTTCAGGAAAGAGTGTGTCCTGGGGAGCAACTAGCACGGATGGAGCTGTTCCTCTTTTTCTCCTCCCTGCTGCAGCGCTTCACTTTCTCTTTACCAGCCCGTGTGGAGCCCAGCTTTGATTATTTAATGGGGACCACTCGATGTCCCTTACCATATAAATTATGTGCAGTGCCATGTTAAAGGGGTCATATGATGCTGCTAAAAAGAACATTATTTTGTGTATTTGGTGTAATGAAATGTGTTTATGCGGTTTAAAGTTAAAAAAACACATTATTTTCCACATACTGTACATTGCAATTCACACTAACACGTGATTATGGATTGTGTATGTTTGTGACGCATGTACAGAGAGAACATGTATCCATTTACTTTTGGGAAATTGTGGGAATGGTAATTGACAGTAATTCAATGTAACAATGTGGGACACGTGTGAGACAGATACATTTACTACTGTTATGCTATGTAAATACTGATTTAAAGCAGGGCTGCCAACTCACGAAATTGACACTTTTCTCACACTCTCACGCCACACGTCCATTTTCTCACGCAGTGAAAAGCACCCTTAGTTAAAAGTGTAATATATTAGGATATTGGCGAAACAGTTTGGTAAATGCTCCAGTGCGCATTTGTGACCCTGGACCACAAAACCAGTCTTAAGTCGCTGGGGTATATTTGTAGCAATAGCCAAAAATACATTGTATGGGTCAAAATTATTGATTTTTCTTTTATGCCAAAAATCATTAGGATAGTAAGTAAAGATCATGTTCCATGAAGATATTTTGTAAATTTCCTACCGTCAATATATCAAACGTAATTTTTGATTAGTAATATACATTGCTAAGGACTTCATTTGGATAAATTTAAAGGATTTTTTTGCACCCTCAGATTCCAGATATTCAAATAGTTGTATCTCGACCAAATAGTTTCCTATCCTAACAAACCATACATCAATGGATAGCTTATTTATTTAGCTTTCAGATGATGTATAAATCTAAATTTTGAAAAGTTTACACTTAAGACTGGGTTTGTGGTCCACGGTCACATTTGTTTGCGCGCTCTGGAAAGCGTTGTATTTACAACGTATTTTCGTAGCACTGAGCAATGTTGCCAACCACAGACATTCACCCAGGTATGTCCTAACCCAGTCTTTACTAAAATAACATTTTCTCTTTTTTGTTGCCATTATGACGCCTTAAAATAGCTTTTACTTTACCGGATTATCCGGAACATGGGTAAATTTGTTTTCTGACAGGGAACACAAGGAATCACCCGCTCCACATTTTGATTGACAGCAGTAACAGCCTCTTAGTGACCGGGTTTACTCTTTTTCTTTTCAACAATTGGATAGGATTTTTAAAAAATGGCTGACGTATTTGTGTGAGGCGGTTGACGATGACGAAGCGCGCAAAAAGAATAAATAAAAAGCTTTTTTTTAAAGGCAAAAGAACGCATGCACGTTTTCTTAATATGACAATTAAAAACCAACAGACTGATGAAAATGCGGGACATTTTCTCAATATGCGACGTGCGGGACAAGGGGTGAAAATGTTGTGCGGTACAACCATAGACTGTATAAAAACAGGGTACAACGCAAAGCGGGACGGGTGGTCACCCTAGATGAGCGCATCACCCCTTGTCCAAATACCTGCACTTGCTGTCTTTGCACTTAACCACTTATATGACGTATTTCCTGTATTTGGTCCAAGTGTTCAAGAGAGCATGAAGACCACAAGCGTGTGTAGAACTTTTCATTAGCATACCTGCATTAAATGCAAGTGTTTACAGAGCTTTATTTTTTTTATACTTTGAATTTTAAAACCAACTTCTAAATGTCTGTTCAGTAGTCCCTATAACAGATGACACAATTTAATTTTTAATGCTTCTAATTACGTGATAAAAAGCAGTTGCAAATGTTGTACAAAATAATTATCACCACTCTGCACCCATAAAACGTGCAACTCTTTGTTTTACTACCAAATAGGCATAGCTTGACGTTTGAGTTTGGGGGGGGCCAAACCGAACCGGTGGATTTGGTCAGACGTACTTTTAAACACATTTTAGTTTTGCTATAGTAAATCTACATATTCACATTCACATAGAGCAGTGGCAAGGGCGTGAGGTTGTCATGGTAACCACATACATTGCCCACGAATTACAGCTGCGCTTCTATTTTGTCACACTAAACTTAGCAATAAACACGTTTAAAATGCACAATAAACATCTCTGTCAAAACGATCTCAAAGGAGGCTTTTATTAAGCAAATCAAGGAGTGAATTACTCATCCACTGTTTTTAAAACAGACATTTGTTGGGCTTGATTCAAGTTATGCACAATGAGGCGCACACTTTTTATTTAGTCTTATTGAATAGACGATAAACAGTTTATATTCTAAAATCTATTTAAAGGTTGTGTTCTGTGAAAATTAAATAACATTTGGATGTAAATGGTAGACATAAAAGTAGTGTGCGGCTAACCCGGCTGCGTCCTGTGGATCACCTTTATCTGATTGTCCTGGTCCGGAATCATTAAGCACGGCATTAATTTCATCGGAGTTTTTCGTTGTCTCCAGATTTCTCTGCAGTTTGTGTATGTTGTTAAAAGCGCGGAATATAATTTTATTCCGCACAACAGGCAAGCATTACCGTTAAGTCTATTATCCACCAAAATGCAGATTCGTCACGTGACAATTCTTACGCAAATGAGATTGAGGGAGACGTTAAGTTTGTTTTGATTTATTAATTTACTTACAATATCAATTTAAAATGTATTAACTTTTACGTATTCACTTTTACATGTATTATTAACTGCATTATATGTATTTTTACTTCATAGAAAAAACTTTATAAATAAATATTTAGTAAAATTCTTAAATCGCTATGGGGGAGCCAGGCCCCCCTGGCCCCCCCACAAGCTACGCCCATGCCTTTTTGTACCTTTTTTGTGTAAAGGATGAAACGATTTCCGAGGGTTACGGTCTGTTCATTTTCATGACTATCGTTTGCAGTTTGTCATCCTTTAATATTTTCTACTTGTTTGGGTAGAAACATTTTTGGTCATATTTGCTAATTTGCTGTATTTGCCATGTTTTAATCTGTATTTTCTCCTGTCTGGGAAATTTATTTATTTTTATAATTTTATTTGTTATTTAGTTTTAAGGAGGTAAAAAGCAGCTATGGCAGACATTATCACATTCTTTTGGCAGTGAATGTTTTGGGCGGGTTATCCTGGAATGGGAGGGACTTGGGGGAACTTTTGGAAATCATCGACCTAATCTGGCAGCAATACTGACCTGACCATGGATCTGCTGTGTCTTTACGAGTGGATCGATATCAAGACTATTTTGATATTTTCCTGTGTTTTTTTATTGCTGGCTGATTATATCAAAAATAAAGCGCCGAAAAACTTTCCTCCTGGACCATGGTCTTTGCCGATTATTGGAGACCTTCATCATATCGATCACAACAAGATTCATCTTCAGGTGGCAAAGGTAAATACAGCCAGTATTCTTGTTTGGATCTGTGACGGTATGCAATTCGAAACATCATCTTTGCGAGGATGGAAGTGAACTGATATTCGGCAGTATTTAAACTATTTTTATAGTAGCCTATATGAGTTCATTTTCAAATCATATTTTCAAGTTTGCAGAAAAATATGGAGACATTTTAAGCATTCGATTTCTCGGACCAAGAATTGTTATGTTGAATGGGTACAAAAGAGTGAAGGAGGTCTATCTACAACAAGGCGACAACCTCGCTGATCGACCCGTGTTGCCTATGATTTATGACATGGCCGAAGACAAAGGTCAGTCTTGTAAATATAATTTAAAATAGTGAATGGTGGTTTCAATATAAACTGACCGCGGTGAATTCAAACCTACATTGAGGCATATGCCACTAGAGAAAAAGAACAATTTAAATAGGTTTTTCATAAAATTGCTCTGAGATCAGTACTTGTGGCAGTGAGTGAGAAATGGCAAAGTAATATTTAAATGTGTTGTGATCAGGTTTAGTTGGTGCCAGTGGATATAAATGGAAGCATCAGAGAAGATTTGCACTCTCAACTCTTCGAAACTTTGGACTGGGAAAGAAAAGCCTGGAGCCCTCTATCCATCTTGAATGTTGCTTTCTGAATGAGGCCATTTCAAGTGAGAATGGTATGTATTTAAGTTTGTGAAATGGAAAGAACTGAAACTAACCTTGTTGTTCTACAAACATTTAGGATTGGAGGCACAATGTGAATTAATTTACAGTTATCATGATAACATTTCCAGGTCGACCCTTTAACCCTCAAATCCTGCTGAACAACGCTGTCTCAAATGTGATCTGTGTGCTTGTGTTTGGTAATCGATTTGAGTACAGTGACAATGACTTCCAGTCTCTGTTGAAGAACATCAATGAGGCTATGTATCTGGATGGAAGCGTCTGGGCTCAAGTAAACATTTTCATATTTTAATAAGTTAATTTTGCTCTCTTTAGCATCTTTGTTGCTCAGCTAAAGCCTTTTGTTCTTCTTTCTCTAGCTGTATAACATGTTCCCATGGCTCATGCGGCAAATGCCTGGACCGCACAAAAAATCGTTTGCTCTGTGGCAGAAGGTGATTGACTTTGTTCGAGAGAAGGTGAATGCACACAGAGTGGATTATGATCCATCAAATCCTCGAGACTACATTGACTGCTTCCTTGCTGAGATGGAAAAAGTAAGACCCTTTCTTAGGCAGGTGTCAGTAAGTGGAATGCTGTGGTTATAATAATGTGACTGAATTGAAATACCTCTCAATCATGTTGTTTAGCTTAAAGACGACACAGCTGCTGGTTTTGATGTGGAGAACTTGTGCATCTGTGCTCTGGATCTGTTTGTAGCAGGAACTGAGACCACCTCCACTACTCTGTACTGGGGTCTTCTCTACATGATAAAATATCCTGAGATACAGGGTGAGAGTTTACTGTGAGAAACTGCATTCTTGTGCACATAAAATGTGGTATATACTCACACTCTTAGTTTTGTCTTGGACTGTCTCTACATTGTATTTTCAGCCAAAGTTCAGGAGGAGATTGATGGTGTTGTGGGAGGGTCACGACAGCCATCTTCATCAGACAAAGACAACATGCCCTACACCAATGCTGTCATTCATGAGATACAGAGGATTGGAAATATTGCCCCATTAAATTTGCCCCGGGCTACTGTGGAAGATACTCAGATAGGAGAATACTCTATTCCAAAGGTATAGTGGGTGTAGAGAACTGTATATTTATGGACACTGGGACAGTTCAGACTGTGTGTGATTGACTGATAGATTAAAACAATCACCACTGGTCCTCCATAAACATTTTGATTCGTTTTGATTTAGGGCACAGCTGTGATTGGCAGTTTGACATCAGTGCTGTTTGATGAGTCCGAGTGGGAGACGCCTCACTCTTTTAACCCGGGTCACTTCCTGGATGCTGAGGGCAAATTCAGAAAGAGAGATGCCTTTTTACCTTTTTCTCTTGGTATAGAACTCTGCTTTCTAGTAATCAGCTGATATATTTTGACAGTTTCCAGTTGTGCTGTAAATAGCTGAATTTCCCATAGCCCTACAAAAAGTTACTCTTTTTGAGTGAAATGAATTATATGGAAGCCATTCTCGATGTAAAAAAAAATTCAGATTTTATGCCTTGCAATTATTTCATGTTATTGTGACCTAACAAATACAACCTTGTTTTATTACAGTTGTGATTATTTCTTGCAATGTTCTTTTCCATCACCATGGCCCTTTTAAGGGCTCAGTAGAAGCATGCTTTCATGGGAGATTTGCATATTAATATTAAACTTTTTTTTTTCTTCCACACCGCAATATTTGATATTGGAATACATTTAGTTCCATATTTAATCTTATTAGGTATTTTCTCTTTGTTTCTAATTTCAGGAAAGAGGGTGTGTCCTGGGGAGCAACTGGCACGGATGGAGCTGTTCCTCTTTTTCTCCTCCCTGCTGCAGCGCTTCACTTTCTCTTCACCAGCAGGTGTAGAGCCCAGCATGGATTACAAACTGGGTACCACTCGATGTCCCCAACCGTATAAATTATGTGCAGTGCTACGCTAAGACAAGCAATTCACACAAATATGTGATCATCAATTGTTTGTGTTTATGAGACATGTACAGAGAGAATATGTATCCATTTATTTTTGAAAAGCTGTGGAAATGGGTGAATTGGCTCAGTGGGTAAAGATCAGGGCTGGGAACCCAGAGGTTTTTGATTCAAATCCCTAGAAATGGGGAATTGTGAGCTACCAGCATTGTGCCTTTAAAACCAGGTTACACCAGGGGGATTATTTGTTCACTAAAATGTAAATTAGATAAAGTATTTTTTTGATAAATTTGTGATGCAATGTATAATATATTTATATTTTACAATGGACCTTAGTCAGGCTAGCGCCATATTTAATTATTGACAGGAATGAAAACAAAGCTGTGAGAGATAGAAGTACATGCATTCAGTGGATTGTACAACATACCGATTGTTCAGCTGACGAAACGTCTTTACCAAAAAAATAAAAAAAACGGTAGACAAAAACTCCATGAAACAATGTGTAGCAATGTAAAGACTGGCAGTCTATTCCTCACAGCCAAGTTTTCATCCATGTTAAATTCAATATGGCGTCTAACCTGATTAAAGTGTATAATTTGATATGATACCTGATCTGATCTCAGTAGTGGGCTTCCAATACGTATTTGACTTAGTTAAAATTAAGTTATTTTATGCTTAAAACAAGAACAAATATGTCAATAGAACTTCCTTTGAATTACGATAATTTTTCTAAGCCCATTGGCAAATATCTCTTCTTGTTTCAATCATAAGCTCACATCATTTTGATCAATTCCACAAACAAACAAGACTTCTTATTTTATGTCATTTTGCTTTTCAAGTTAATATATCTTGATTTAAGGCTCTTAAGACATTTGCACTGGAAAACAAGGCAAAAAAATGAGGACGAACATCGAGAAGTACAGTATTTTAAAGTACTTGTACTTTATACAGTACTTTATTTCCTTTTGTTTTTGTTTTTTTTTGTAAAATGAATTAGAACATAATGGAGATATGTTAGACATTGTACTTTCAGACTTTAAAGTGTTGCTAATAAACTAATTTTTACATTTAAGGACTATATTGATGTATTGTGTCCCTTTCCATGTAGGCCTATTCCTTTATTTATTTACTTGGCCTTAAAAAGGTCTTTAAAAAGGCTTAAATTTACCATCATCAAACCTGCAGAAACCCTGAAATAATAATAGGAAATAAAATGGTATAATTAATACCTAATATCTTCTTTAAACAACACAAATGAGATTTTGTCATCTTTCCAAAAGTTCCAAAAGAGTGTAAAGTTCATGACAAATTATCATATCTGTCCTGTTCATGCGCCCAAATATGCGCATTGGGACGCCGCAATAGAGAGAATGTTGAACTACATTATGTATATTGCGTAATTACGTTTCAGAACGTGAAATTGTGCCAAGACGGTCAAAGGACACCAATATCAGGCAACGCAAGGAGTAGATCATGTTAACTGTGTAAATTAATTCTCGATTATAAATTATTACTTACTAAATTCACATACTGAACCTTAACAATCCAAAAAAATAACCACCATGGATCTGCTGCGCCTTTACGAGTGGATCGATATCACGAGTATTTTGATATTTTCGTGTGTGTTTTTATTGCTGAGTGATTATATCAGAAATAAAGCGCCGAAGAACTTTCCTCCTGGACCATGGTCTTTGCCGATTATTGGAGACCTTCATCATATCGATCACAAGAAGATTCATCTTCAGTTGGCAAAGGTAACTACAATTTATTTTCTTGTTTGAATGTGTAAACGGTAAATTGAAACATCCACTTTGCGAAGATGAAAGTGTACTGAAATTCAACAGTATTTAAACTATTTGTAGTACATGTGTTCATTTTCAAACCATATATTTAAGTTTGCAGAAAAATATGGAGACGTTTTAAGCATCCGATTTTTCGGACTGAGAATTGTTGTGTTGAACGGGTAAAAAGAGTACGGTGGCCGAGAAGTACAAAGCAAATCCCAATTCTGAAAACAAAATAACAAATTACAAACGCAAATGCAAGTCTAAAAAATTAATAAATAATTAAAATTAAAATAACAATTCAGAAAGCACAACAACAATTCAGAAAACATTATAACAATGTGGGTGTAAAACATCAGCTCCAGTGGTGCAGATGGATATGCGCTTGTCGTTGGCTTTTTGACGCGATCCACCCGGGTTCGATCCCGCCTTTTGCCGAACTTTTTTTTTTCTCCCTTTTCAAATCTCGTATCACATCGTAAAGGCATTTATTTTCAATAAAAATTAAGGAAATAATCAAAAAGTTGAAAATAAAGAATTGGGTAGGCTTAGGGAGGAAATGTCCAGTACCTTTCAGAGAAAACCATCTGGAGTCCACCATCTCCGTATGATTGGAATGTCACACTGGAAGACACAAACATAGAGAAATCTTTAAATATCAACTGCTACAACATCATAAAGGCCAATTACTTTAACTGATAACTACTTACAGATGTAAAATTAAAGAGTGCTCCCAAGACAAGATGTACTGGAAAACAACAAAAAAATAATAATATTCTCCCTGTAAATGGCACAAAAAAACCTTCCTTGTTCCTTATTTAACAACTAAATAATCACACCAATAACTGGTTGCAAAAATGTATAGTATAGCCTAAAATAAATTTTCTTAGGCGGGCGTCTAGTAAGTGTGCTGGTGCAGGAATGCTGTGGTTATAATAATGTATGGCTATTGAATTGAAATACCTCTCAATCATGTTGTTTAGCTTAAAGACGACGACACAGCTGCTGGTTTTGATGTGGAGAACTTGTGCATCTGTGCTCTGGATCTGTTTGTAGCAGGAACTGAGACCACCTCCACTACTCTGTACTGGGGTCTTCTCTACATGATAAAATATCCTGAGATACAGGGTGAGAGTTTACTGTGAGAAACTGCATTCTTGTGCACATAAAATGTGGTATATACTCACACTCTTAGTTTTGTCTTGGACTGTCTCTACATTGTATTTTCAGCCAAAGTTCAGGAGGAGATTGATGGTGTTGTGGGAGGGTCACGACAGCCATCTTCATCAGACAAAGACAACATGCCCTACACCAATGCTGTCATTCATGAGATACAGAGGATTGGAATATTGTCCCGTTAAATTTGCCCCGGGCTACTGTGGAAGATACTCTGATAGGAAAATATTCTATTCCAAAGGTACAATAGAACTAGTAAGTGTAGAGCACTGAATGTCTTTAACTCAAATCCAACACACCTCCATGAAAGTTTCTCCCAACCACATTCCTGGAGCTATGCAAGACCTGGATTAGCTGGTTTAGGTGTGTTTAATTAGTATTGAAGCTAAACTCTGCAGGACAGGAGCAGGATTGGACACCACTGATTTAAACTGTCTGACTGATTAATAGACTAAAGCTGGTACATAGCCACTCATCCTATATAAACATTTTTATTCTTTAGGGTACAGCTGTGATTGGCAGTTTGACATCAGTGCTGTTTGATGAGTTTGAGTGGGAGACGCCTCACTCTTTTAACCCGGGTCACTTTCTGGATGCTGAGGGCAAATTCAGGAGAAGAGATGCCTTTTTACCTTTTTCTCTAGGTATACAAAAACTCTGCTTTCACACCACAATATTGGAATACAGTTATTTCCCTACTTACTTTGCAGAACTGCAAAGCATATACAAGGTACTTTTCTCTACTTTCTATTTTCAGGAAAGAGAGTGTGTCTTGGGGAGCAACTGGCACGGATGGAGCTGTTCCTCTTTTTCTCCTCTCTGCTGCAGTGCTTCACTTTCTCTTCACCAGCAGGTGTCGATCCCAGCATGGATTACAAACTGGGGACCACTCGATGTTCCCAACCATATCAATTATGTGCATTGTCACGTTAAGACAAGCTATTCACACAAATATGTGTCTGCGTATTGCTTGTGCCTCTAATACTGTATATATGTACCATATATGATTTGATCAAATAAAGTAATAGAATGTATTCTAATTTACTTTGGATAAGAAACCATTTGGAAAATATGGAATAATACAATTTATGAGTTAATATCTATAAATGAGAAAATATAGTCTTTATATTCCTTTAATTTCAACATACAGAATTGTCCAAATTAGAACAGTGTTCCCCAACCTTGTTCCTGAAGTAGCTTCAACAATGAACATTTTAGATGCACTTTGAAAACTCTTATCTGGCACACTCATTTTAGGTCTACTAACTAGCTGATGAGTTGTTTGATTATAGAGTCATCATTCACTTGTGTGGTGTTATGGATAGCTACTCCAAAATCAGGGTTGTGATTCACTTCTACAGGCTATGCCCGTAAAATAAGAATATTACTTAACGCTGGCTTTCACACCATAAAGTACTGATTATAAAATAAACCAGAATCTGAGCCAAAATTGTGCAAGACAGCAAGGACATTTCAGTTAATTTGCTTTACAGGCAGTAAACCCGACAACAATCCAGGAAATGACAGTCACGGACCTGTGGCACCTTTATGAGTGGATCGATATCAAGACTATTTTGATATTTTCATGTTTGTTTTTATTGCTGAGTGATTATTTCAGAAATAAAGCGCTGAAAATGCTTTCCTCCTGGACCATGGTCTTTACCAATTATTGGACACCTTCATATTGATCACAAGAAGATTCATCTGCAGTTTTTATAATCTAAATGTATTCTCGCTGTAAAAACGCAAAGTAGTTGTAGTGGCTTTAGGTTAATCATAGAATGTTTGTTCCAAAGGTTTTCACCAACGATGACAGATAAGAAAAGAAGATGCATGATGTCGATGATCAACCGATTTTAATTACAAGTTTGGACGGAAAAAAACAGAAGAAGAAAAAATGACGAGTGCAACTAAACCATGTTATGGTGGATTGCGTTGCTTGCCCTTAAATTAATAGATTAGTAAACTGTTTCCACAACAAATAATACTAAAAAATGTATTTGCAAAAATTAAATTTAAAATATGTCCTTGTCAGAAAAATGCAGCTAAAATCAGTCTTAACTGGTTATCTTGTCTACCACCTTGGTCAAGTCTGTTGGCTGATTAGGGCGTGTTGATCAGGCTGGGCGATCAGCTTAAAGGCAGAGTAAGTGATTTCTGGTAGCCAATGTTGATATTTGAAATCACCAAAACAAACATGCCCCTGCCCCAAAAGGGTCTTGCCCCTATTTTGATAGCTCCGCCCCACATATACGTACTCAACCCAGGCAACGATTAGTTCTGTGAAACAAAGTAAAACCAATGTTACACCGTGTCTACGGACGTGAGCGGCGCAGCGCAACAAATCCCCAACAGAAAACTGCTGCCGGGTTCTATTTATGAAGTGCTGACACAAATTTCAAATGGTTTTCAACGGTCGTTTGATCGCGTCCAGTGTAGGCAGACTTTAGCTGTTGTAGACATGGTGTTACTCACCTATTGAGAAGAAACAAAGCAACCTCAGCGTCCGATCGCAGGCCTCCGCTCCTTGAGTTCTCTCCAGCGCTGGAAAGCTGATCCGATATTTACACGGGTCCTACTTCTTGCCTTATCGTTCCGCAGACGTTTTCCTCTTTTGTTTTTTATCTGCCATCTCTATCTTTCTGTCCCTCGGCTCGGCTAATGTCCGTCCCATGCACTGATTGCGCTCTCCTCCACATTACGAGTACGCCCCTTATTGCTGATTGGCTACAAGTTTGTTTTGCGATTCGGCCCGAATCAGTTTTCTAAAGTGTTTTTGAAAAATCACTTACTCTGCCTTTAATCCAGCTAAACCTAGCAGGGTTCAACATGTTTAATAAATGCTTATACGTTTTTTGGGCTAAAGTTTGCTTTTTCATCTTGCACACTGTTGCCTACAAAAATAGTTTTCAATTATAATTGACTAAAACTATTAGAAAAATTAATTTTGGACCAAGAATTGTTGTGTTGGATGGATATAAACCCATGAAGGACGTGTATTTACAACAGGGTGTGAACCTCGCTGATCGACCCTTGTTACCTTTATTTTATGAGATCACCGGAGACAAAGGTAAGTCTAATATCAGGATGTTTAACTGGTGGTTTATATTTTTCACCATAAATGATCAGTTATTGATTCATACTAATTTAAGCACAATGACACTATGTGACTTAAAGGGGTCATATGATGCGATTTCAAGTTTTCCTTTCTCTTTGGAGTGTTACAAGCTGATTGTGCATAGATAAGATCCCTGAAGTTGCAAAGACTAAAGTCTCAAAACCAAAGAGATATTCTTTATCAAAGTTAAGACTCTGCCACGCCCCCTAAGGCTCGTTCTAACACGCCCCCACATATCTACCTCACTATGTGGGTATTGACTGTTCAAATGCGTTGTTTTGCTGCCTCGTGTGTGTGTGTGTGTGTGTGTGTGTGCGAGTGTGCGAGAGTGTGAGTATGAGTGCGCGCGAGCGAGCGAGAGAGAGAGAGCGCGCGCGCGCGAGAGAGAGAGAGTTGAGAGAGGCGGGGCATAGAGGACCTACAATAATGTACAGTATTTGAAAAATAATGTGTTTTTTGAACATTAAAGCATGTCAACATATTCTGTTATACCAAATACACAAAATAATGATCTTTAAAAAAGCATCATATGACCCCTTTAATGTTGTTAATCTGCTGCTTTAGAGGAGTATTCTATGAAGGGATCTTGTGTCCTGAAAATTAAGAGATCAGTAATTTTGGTCAGATAGGATGTAATAAGCATAGTGTAAACTCAACTGTAAAAGGTCTGTTTTGTGAACAGGTTTAATTGGTGCCAATGGGTATAAATGGAAGCATCAGGGGAGATTTGCGCATTCAACTCTTCGGACCTTCGGATTGGGAAAGAAAAGTCTGGAGCCGTCCAACCATCTTGAATGTACCTGTCTGAATGATGCCTTTTCAAATGAACAAGGTATGTACTGAGGTTTGTCGACTGAAAAGAATTGAAAATAATGTTTGAAATCAAAGTATGATAGTGTATGATGCTCTACTGTTTCAGGTCGACAATTTGACCCTCGTTTATTTCTGAACGATGCTGTCTCAAATGTGATCTGTGTGCTTGTGTTTGGTAATCGATTTGAGAACAGTGACAATGACTTCCAGACTCTGATGAAGAACATCAATGAGGCTTTATGTGATGTCCTTACATTAATGCACCACTAGATGGCACTCCAGCCTCTTGAGTTAGATTGAGATAGGTAGTAAGGGTGTGAAGAGTAAGAAAGAATGCTGAGCATGTTATCCTGCTTGTTCATGGTAGTTATTAAAGTTTACACTAAGAGGAATACACAATTTTGTGCTTCTTGTCTACATGAAGACATAACAAAATTGGCGACGAGGACGTTTTTTACAAGATTTCCTGAGGATGGCATCAGTAAGTGCTCCATTTCCCAGTCCTTTTTTTGCCTTGTCCCGGTGAGCCTGCTATACCACTAGTAACATGGCTGAAGATGTTTAAGAACTACATGCTAGTCATCAATGCTACTGGAGATTCCTGGCCAGAAGCCAGAAAACGGGCTTTGCTCCTTCACTGCCTCCGAACTGAAGGTCAGAGACTGTTTTATACATTGCCCAATACCGGTGACGATCTGACAGATGCTATTAAAGCTTTGGAAGAGCACTTCATTCCAAAAAGAAATGTGGTCGTGGAAAGACATGCCTTCAGGAAACAAGTGCAGAGGACAGATGAAACGGTAGTGCAATATATTGCTGCATTGAGAGATTTGGCGACTACTTGTGAATTTGCTGACAATCTTGACGATATCATGATCAAGCGCTAGAGAATGTGCTACAACGTCTCAAAGATGCTAGGTTGGTGCTGAATGAGTCTAAATGTCAATTCAGAAAGCAGAGCTTGAATTTTTAGGACACATGGTGACGTCACAGGGTATTCAGCTGGATCAGGAAAATCTCTCGGCAATAATCGATGCACCTGCACCATCGGATGCTGTTCAGTTGCGTTCTCTACTAGGTCTTCTCTCATGGTACAACAAATGTATTCCCAATTTCACTTCCGTAGTGATGCCTCTGCGTACATGCCTGAGAGATGAGAGTGGATTTCGCTAGTCTGATGAAGCTCAACAAAGCTTAGCTGATGTAAAAAAGCTACTGGTACACAGTCCTGTTCTTGCACTATTTGACCCGGGGCTGCCAGTGGTCATTTCTACTGACGCGTCTGCTTATGGTCTAGGCGCTGTCTTTGCACAAATATGCACTGATGGTCAGGAACGTACTGTCGCTTTCGCATCCAGAACACTCACCTCAGCTGAACAGAAATATTCCACCGTTGAAAAGGAGGCTCTGGCATGTGTTTGGGCAGTGGAAAGGTGGAGGACTTACTTGTGGGGCCGCAGATTTACTCTGCGGACTGACCATCAAGCCTTAACGACGCTGCTGACCACAAAAGGGACTGATAGAGCTGGTATGCGCATAGCCCGGTGGGCTGCTCGGTTGCTCTGTTTCAACTATACGGTTGAGTACCGTGCTGGATCTGAAAACCACACTGCAGATTGTCTGTCCCGCTTGCCCCTGCCTCTTACTTTGGATGCTGAGTCGGATACAGAGCCTGAGTTTGTTGCTTTACTGTCCACTGGTCCGACTGCCATATCACAGGATGAGTTTGCTGCTGCCTCTGCTCGCTGTTCTGAACTCTCTGCCCTGCGCACACAAATTGCGAGTGGATGGCCTCCATCTTCTGCTGCTTTGGATCCTGTTCTTCGCCCGTACTACAAACTCAGACATGAGTTCAGTGTGCAAGCTGATTTTGTGTTTAGAGGGTCTCGATTGGTGGTACCTGGGGAACTGCGTGAGTCATTGGTCCGCATTGCACATGAGGGCCATCAGGGGATTGTAAGAACAAAGCAACGCCTGCGTGAAATGTATTGGTGGCCCAAAATGGACACACTTGTGGCAGAGAAAATTACTGCCTGTCAGTTATGCCTTTCTCTGGATAAAACTGCGAAAGCCTCTGCTGTTCCACTCCAGCCTGTTCCTTTACCTTCTGCACCTTGGGAAAAACTGGCGATAGACATTGTGGGCCCTTTCGAGACTGCTGTCTGGGACTGTCGATATGCTCTGACACTCACTGACTATTATAGTAAATGGCCCGAGGTAGCCTTTACTGCGTCTGTTGCAACAAAACAGGTGACTGCATTTCTTACCTCTGTCTTCAGTAGACACGGCAACCCGACCACTTTGGTCAGTGATAATGGGCCTCAGTTCACTTCCCCAGAGTTCGCTGCGTTCCTGAAAGAGAGAGACATTAAGCACATTCGCACATCAGTGTATCATCCTGCTGCAAATGGAGCTATTGAACGCTTCCACAGAGTTCTAAAGAGTACAATTCAATCAGCAATCCTACAATCAGCACCATGGAAAACAACAGTGACTGACTTCCTGCAGATCTATCGCGCTACACCTCATGCTGTGACAGGCGTTTCCCCCTTCGAATTACTTCATGGAAGGAAAATGCGTACCCGCCTCAATGTCCTGAAACCCTCACCTTCTGGTCATGAGCCTAAACAACTGCAGAAGCGTGTTTCATCACGTCAGGATGTCATGAAATCTCGCTTTGACCACAAGCATCGTGTGCGTCACTTTTCTTTTCAAAAAGGGGATAAAGTGCGCGTTAAAAAGTCAGCACATGTACCAAAAGCCCATCCAAAATTCGCTTCTTGTCTACATGAAGACATAACACTTTATATCTAGAAAGAAGCATCTGGGTTCAAGTAAACATTTTCACTTTTTTTTTTTTTGAGTAGTGCATATAGACACCATACAGTGTTTAAAATAAACTGTACTAAATGACATTTTATATTGAGCCAGTTTTGCATGTTGTTTAGCTTTACAACTCCTTCCCATGGCACATGCGGTGAGTGCCTGGACCACACCACAAAATATTTCTTCCGCTGAACAAGGTGATTGACTTTGTTCGAGGGAAGGTGAATGTGCAGAGTGGATTATGATCCATCAAATCCTCAAGACTACATTGACTGCTTCCTTGCTGAGATGGAAAAAGTAAGACCCTTTCTTATAGGGGGTGTCAGTAAGTATTCTGGTACAGGAATGCTCTGGTATGCTTGTAAAAATGGATGTTATGTTATAATCACCCTCATTCATGTTGTTTGCTTAAAGACAACACAGCTGCTGGGTTTGATGTGGAGAACTTGTGCTTCTGTACTTTGGATCTGTTCACAGCAGGAACTGAGAGATACCTTTTTACCTTTTTCTCTAGGTATAGATCCACGACTGTTTTTTTGTTTTGTGATGGTTGTTCATGAGTCCCTTGTTTGTACTGAACAGTTAAACTGGGCACTGTTCTTCAGAAAAATCCTCCAGGTCCTGCAGATTCTTCAGTTTTCCAGCATCTTTTGCATATTTGAACCCTTTCCAGCAGTGACTGTATGATTTTGAGATCCATCTTTTCACACTGCGGACAACAGAGGGGCTCAAACACAACTATTAAAAAAGGTTCAAACATTCACTGATGCTCCAGAAGGAAACACGATGCATTAAAAACTTTTGAACAGGATGAAGATGTCCACATTTTTCTTATTTTGTTGAAATATCTTTTTTTTTTCCATTTAATACTGTCCTTCGGAAGCAACAGAAGATACTTGCATGTTTCCCGGAAGACAAATTAAGTACAATTTACCTTGATCTTCAAATTCAAAAAGTTTTCACACCCCGCCTCTTAATGCATGCCAAATACACATAACCTTTACTCTATTTATTACATGTAAGTTTGAATATACTCGTGAAAGTATTTTCTGTGATTTTTCAGGAAAGAGAATGTGTCTTGGGGAGCAACTGGCAAGGATGGATCTGTTCCTCTTTTTCTCCTCTCTGCTGCAGTGCTTCACTTTCTCTTCACCAGCCAGTGTGGAGCCCAGCTTGGATATTAAAATGGGGGCCACTCATTGTCCCCAACCATATGAATTATGTGCAGTGCCACACTAAAACAAGCAAAACACAAATATGTTGATACATTGCTTTTGGCCTTATGAACAGATTATTGTAATGATAATTTTCAGTCATTTAAAATGTAATTTGAATTTGAAAATTTCACAGTAGTCC
This sequence comes from Sinocyclocheilus rhinocerous, assembly GCF_001515625.1. Taxonomy (NCBI): domain Eukaryota; kingdom Metazoa; phylum Chordata; class Actinopteri; order Cypriniformes; family Cyprinidae; genus Sinocyclocheilus; species Sinocyclocheilus rhinocerous. The sequence continues at coordinate 329,682 of NW_015628313.1, forward strand.
TATTTATCTTATGATTGATTGCTTGGGTGTTGAAATGACTGTTACCGGATTTGTGTCATCAGAAATGAAAATAATTCACATAAATAAACAAAACTTATGTTCTCCATGTAACTGTACAACTGCCCTGACTATTTTGAAATATTTAACCTAATATAAATGTATGCTACATACACATGAGTTAGACCAATTACAAGACGAAATAGAAATTACAGTACTTTGCTCACAGTGACAAAGCTCGCACGTAAAATGTAAACCTGACGAAATGGCTTGAGAAAGGGGAGCAAAATTCACATTACTTAAAAAAAGTGGAATTTAGTTTATAATACCATTAATAAATAAAAAATTAATGGGGTCATAACGAATGATCATTCAATAATTACTCAGTATAGTGAATTTTATAAGAATTTGTATGCCTCCAGTTACTCTCAGGTGATAGCCAATGCCTTTTTGAATTCAAAGCTTGCTAATTATTTATTGAGAATAAGGCAGAGTTTAAAAAGAAATATTTTTAAACTGAAAATTATTCAGCATTGTGCAACACAATTCACTCGTCCCACACGTCCCCCGTGTATTCTACTGCCATGTGTACAGCCCATTTGGACCCTGCCCACTTAGAGCTGACCTCCCTTCGCACTTTAACACAGTAAACCTACCCAAGAAATCCAAGAAGTGTCAGTCATGGACCTGTTGAACCTTTACAAGTGGATTGATATGAAGAGCATTTTGATTTTTTTGATTTTTTGATTTTTTTTTGCTGAGTGATTATATCAAAAATAAAGCGCAGAATAACTTTCCTCCTGGACCATGGTCTTTGCCGATTATAGGAGACCTTCATCATATTGATAATAGTAGTACTCATCTTCAGTTTTCAAAGGTAAATACAATTCCAGACTTCTCAGGGAACCAAGGTTATGTCAGAGACCGGAGACATTCCCTTTTCGAGAGGGTCTCTCGACGTTGCGCACAGCATAAGCTGAGATGTTAAATAAGCTAGCGACACTCAAAAGCAATTGCAATACATGGTACAGCCATTGTACATAAGTAGCATAAGCAACATATACCTGACAACAGCTTCTCACTAAGGCTAGACATGCAGTCATGGAGTTTACTGGATTGGGCAGGACATAGGCCTGGGGAACCGTTATGTGTGCAGTTAAACTCAGTTAAACTCTGCGCTTAGAAAACAGTGACTCAGTGCTTGTAACTATTAGAGATAGCTGTCCTTAGACAGTATCATAGCAGATGCATGACATTGTCATGCATCTGGCAATTGGTTAGTTGGTTTATTGGTGGTTTAAAAAAAGACAAAATATTTTACAAATAAATCCGCTGGGGGGAAAAAGGACCATGAATATGTCATAAATGGGAACAAAATAAATCTATAAAAAGTATTTACATTTCTTAAATTCAGCTGTATCAGATTTAAGGTCAAAAGTATAAAAACTTAATTATCATTTGAAAAGGTCTTAAATATGGAGACGGAAAAACGGCAATCACGATATGGCCTACTCTGATTTATTGCAAAAGCTGTGATTTAATGAACTAAATACAAGTAATAAATAAATAATGAATACATAAATTACTGTTGAATAATTCTCTAATGTGCAGGAGCAATTCGTAGGCATTACCAGGGGCGATTCTAGGATTTTCATTTTAGGGGGGCTCAGCCCCCAGTGAGAGATGAACGCAGTCAAAACTTAGGCTACAGTAGATGGGGAACCGATTATTGCTCCCCCATGATATTTTGTAAACTGTCTTTATGACAAAGAACTGCACAGATGCAGATATTATAACAATCTATCGATAAACACACACCTATAGCCCCCCTAAAAATGGCCTAGCGACGCCCATGGACATTACCATTCTTTTAAAGGCACAATATGTAAGTTTTCGCCGCTAGAGGTCGCATTTTCAAAACAATAACAAAGGCGAAGCTTGATGCCGCTATGAAGGAGAGTGGAACGATGGGAGATGCCATTTTCACCATCCAGAGATATCCGAATCATGTTCACGGATGTAATGAATTATTTTTTTTATTACCTGTACCTTCCAAAGTCTTTCAAACAGCGAATAAATTATATAGAGAAAGCGAGCACAGAATATTTAACGTTACATTGTCAAAGAACAGTATGCCTGACTTCAGTCTAGCGTGAGTTTAAGCACTCTCAAAAAACTCCCCTTATAATCAGTAAAGTCTATACACTGTTTGATGAATGAATCTCCTACTTACATCATATGTACATCTGAACTTTGTTGTTTATGATGAGAGAATACACTCAGCAAGCGCACGCACTGAACAAAACTCGTGTTTCAGCGATGACTCATCTAAACGCCTCTGATTGGCCGCTGCGTTCATAAACTCAACAGACTCGTGTGTGATTGGTTATAACGCGCAACACTGTAAAAACGCGGAAAAAGATTTGTGGTGCAACATTTGAGCAGATCTAAAATTAATGCTGCAGTCAACACTTTTCATTTCATTTTCATTTTATTTGCGACTGCCGTAATTGATTTAGTTTAACTGCAGCAGCATTTTTGTGTCTGTTGCCATAGTTTCTACAAGCAGAAACGGATAGCGCGGATATTACGTAATTGATTATTATTCTTATGAGACTAAAATTTCTGAACGCTACTCCTCCTAGAGCTTTCAAGCTAGAACTGAAATCATCTGACTATCTATCTATCTATCTATCTATCTATCTATCTATCTATCATCTGACTATTTCTATCTATCTACCGATAGCGACATGCTAATCATGTTAGAAACATACTAACAACATGCCAGTAGCATGCTAATCATGCTAGCAACATGCTAGTAACATGCTAATCATGCTAGAAACATGATAGTGACATGTTAGTAACTTGCTAATCATGCTAGCAACATGCTAGTAACATGCTAATCATGCTAGAAACATGATAGTGACATGTTAGTAACTTGCTAATCATGCTAGCAACATGCTAGTAACATGCTGATCATGCTAGAAACATGCTAGTAACTTGCTAGTCACTTGCTAATCATGCTAGCAACATGCTAGTAACATGCTGATCATGCTAGAAA
>NW_015628313.1:334362-347573 GCF_001515625.1 Sinocyclocheilus rhinocerous
CCCTTATAATCAGTAAAGCTGTCTATACACTGTTTGATGAATGAATCTCCTACTTACATCATATGTACATCTGAACTTTGTTGTTTATGATGAGAGAATACACTCAGCAAGCGCACGCACTGAACAAAACTCGTGTTTCAGCGATGACTCATCTAAACGCCTCTGATTGGCCGCTGCGTTCATAAACTCAACAGACTCGTGTGTGATTGGTTATAACGCGCAACACTGTAAAAACGCGGAAAAAGATTTGTGGTGCAACATTTGAGCAGATCTAAAATTAATGCTGCAGTCAACACTTTTCATTTCATTTTCATTTTATTTGCGACTGCCGTAATTGATTTAGTTTAACTGCAGCAGCATTTTTGTGTCTGTTGCCATAGTTTCTACAAGCAGAAACGGATAGCGCGGATATTACGTAATTGATTATTATTCTTATGAGACTAAAATTTCTGAACGCTACTCCTCCTAGAGCTTTCAAGCTAGAACTGAAATCATCTGACTATCTATCTATCTATCTATCTATCTATCTATCTATCTATCATCTGACTATTTCTATCTATCTACCGATAGCGACATGCTAATCATGTTAGAAACATACTAACAACATGCCAGTAGCATGCTAATCATGCTAGCAACATGCTAGTAACATGCTAATCATGCTAGAAACATGATAGTGACATGTTAGTAACTTGCTAATCATGCTAGCAACATGCTAGTAACATGCTGATCATGCTAGAAACATGCTAGTAACTTGCTAGTCACTTGCTAATCATGCTAGCAACATGCTAGTAACATGCTAATCATGCTAGAAACATGATAGTGACATGTTAGTAACTTGCTAATCATGCTAGCAACATGCTAGTAACATGCTGATCATGCTAGAAAAATGCTAGCGACATGCTAGTAACTTGCTAATCATGCTAGAAACATGCTAGTCACTTGCTAATCATGCTAGCAACATGCTAGTAGCATGCTAATCATGCTAGCAACATGCTGATCATGCCAGCAATATGCTAGTAACAGGCCAATCATGTTAAAACATGCTAATCATGCTAGAAACAGCTGTTATCAACATCTAATCTAAATGTTCAAACTTCAGGCTTTTACAACTGCTTTAAACGTTCAGGCTAGGCTTTCTCAAGCCAACCTAAAGTTTGTCTTGAAGAACTTTTTTATCTAGTTTAAAATTGGAATTTCTCTGGATTTATAAATCCTTGGGAACTTTTGGGATAACGTACGTGCACACTTACACACACTGACAAGTGAACACACTTGTCCAATGAAAAAGTGTCCCTATCTTTACAGCCCATTTGGACCCTGCCCGCTTAAGAGCTTCCGACTTCCTTTATAACTTCCCTGTTCGCACTTTAACAAGGTAAATCTACCCAAGAAATCCAAGTGTCAGTCATGGACCTGTTGCACCTTTACGAGTGGATCGATATCACGAGTATTTTGATATTTTCGTGTGTGTTTTTATTGCTGAGTGATTATATCAGAAATAAAGCGCCGAAGAACTTTCCTCCTGGACCATGGTCTTTACCAATTATAGGAGACCTTCATCATATCGACAAGAGTAGGATTCATCTTCAGTTCACAGAGGTAAATACAATTACAGCTATAGCTAAACGAAATAAATCTGAAAATGCAAAATAGTGGTTAATGACTGCAAACAGCGTTAATCGCGTCGAAAATTACTGACGAAAATGACGGTTTGTATTTAACTACGACACCGAAAAGAAACTGCTTTACATGAGCGTATTCAGCTAGATCTACAACATAAACATATTACAGTTACAGTTGCATAAACGATCAAGCGAAGCAACTTGAACCTTACATTCTAGAGTGTGTAACTTGGGTTGTGACGCAGTTGCAGTAAATATTCTTATGTTCCCAGATTCTTATGTTTCCCATGTTTATACGGTATGGGAATTGGGTCATGGTAGCACTGGGGAACATAAATATGCTGCCGTCGTAACAATGCGCTACATGCAATAATATCCTAAACATGTAACTGTCTTTAAAAAAATAAAGCATAAAGAATTAAGTTAATTTCTAAACAGTAGATAATACTTTAGTATACTGATTACATGCTGTTATTTCAGGAGCTCAGGTTCTGACAACAAATCATATTTTACAGTTTGCAGAAAAATATGGCAAGATTTTCAGCCTTAGATTTTTTGGACCAAGAATTGTTGTGTTGGATGGATATAATAAACTCGTGAAGGAGGTGTATTTACAACAGGGTGACAACCTCGCTGATCGACCCATGTTTCCTTTATTTTATGAGATCGTTGGAGACAAAGGTAAGTCTAATATCTGAATGTTAAACTGATAATTTAACATTTCAACATTAATGATCAGGGATCAATTAACTGTAAAGGTTTTTTTTGTGATCAGGTTTAGTGATTGCCAGTGGGTATAAGTGGAAGCAACAGAGAAGATTTGCACTCTCAACTCTTCGGAACTTCGGATTGGGAAAGAAAAGCCTAGAGCCGTCCAGCAGTCTTGAATGTTGTTTTCTGAATGAGGCCATTTCACATGAACAAGGTATTTTCTGAGGTTTGTTTACTGAAAACAATTGAAAATTACATTTGAAATCAGAAGCACAGTGTGATTAACAACTTCTGTTCCAGGTCGACCATTTGACCCCCGCTTACTGCTGAACAACGCTGTCTCAAATGTGATCTGTGTGCTTGTGTTTGGTAATCGATTTGAGTACAGTGACAATGATTTCCAGACTCTGTTGAAAAATGTCAGTGAGGCTGTGTATCTGGACGGAGGCATCTGCGCTCAAGTAAACATTTTTACATTTTAACATGTTAACTTTGCTCTCTTTCACTGCTCAGCTGCTCATTGTTCTTCTTTCTTTAGCTGTATAACATGTTCCCATGGCTCATGCGGCGAGTGCCTGGACCGCACAACAAAAATTATTACTCTGTGGCAGAAGGTGATTGACTTTGTTCGAGAGAAGGTGAATGCACACAGAGTGGATTATGATCCATCAAATCCTCAAGACTACATTGACTGCTTCCTTGCTGAGATGGAAAAAGTAAGACCCTTTCTTAGGCAGGTGTCAGTAAGTAGAATGCTGTGGTTATAATAATGTGACTGAATTGAAATACCTCTCAATCATGTTGTTTAGCTTAAAGACGACACAGCTGCTGGTTTTGATGTGGAGAACTTGTGCATCTGTGCTCTGGATCTGTTTGTAGCAGGAACTGAGACCACCTCCACTACTCTGTACTGGGGTCTTCTCTACATGATAAAATATCCTGAGATACAGGGTGAGAGTTTACTGTGAGAAACTGCATTCACGTGCACATAAAATGTGGTATATACTCACACTCTTAGTTTTGTCTTGGACTGTCTCTACATTGTATTTTCAGCCAAAGTTCAGGAGGAGATTGATGGTGTTGTGGGAGGGTCACGACAGCCATCTTTATCAGACAAAGACAACATGCCCTACACCAATGCTGTCATTCATGAGATACAGAGGATTGGAAATATTATCCCAATAAATGTGGTCCAGGCTACTGTGGAAGATACTCAGATAGGAGAATACTCTATTCCAAAGGTTGGCCTAGTTATGTTTAATGCACTATAATATTGTCAATTTAAGCTTTTGCATTTTTATAATTGACATTTATGTTTAGAATCTATTAATTTAAGCATAGTAAGAGTATAATTATTCTTTTGCAGGTCACAATAGTGACTGGCAATTTGACATCAGTGCTGTTTGATGAGTCCGAGTGGGAGACGCCTCACTCTTTTAACCCGGGTCACTTTCTGGATGCTGAGGGCAAATTCAGGAGAAGAGATGCCTTTTTACCTTTTTCTCTAGGTACAGAATAACTCTTTTTCCTTGAAAATAATACAAAGATATGTTGACAGTTCTTTACAAGCCCCTATATAAAAAGAAACCCATTATGATTACCCATCTTTTTTTTTTTTTTTTTTTTCAGGAAAGAGAGTGTGTCTTGGGGAGCAACTAGCACGGATGGAGCTGTTCCTCTTTTTCTCCTCTCTGCTGCAGCGCTTCACTTTCTCTTCACCAGCCGGTGTGGAGCCCAGCTTGGATTTTAAAATGGGGGCCACTCACTGTCCCCAACCATATGAATTATGTGCAGTGCCACGCTAAAACAAGCATTGTACACATATAATTGTATACATTTCAGTAATTAAAAAAAAATTTTGTAAAAAAAATAAATAAATAAAAATAAGAACCGTGTAGGATTGGGTTCAAACATTATGATGCATTTTAGCTATTTATTGGTGGGTTGGATGTAGACTGGCCGTTGGTTGGTTGGTTGTTTTGTTAATTGGTTAAAAAATTAGTTCTATCAAATTTATGGTAAAAAGCGGTATAACATATCTTTATCATTAACAGGTCTTAAATTTGGTGATGGAAAAACGAGTCATGATATATCCTACTGTCAAAAAGCTATGATTTTTAATGAATTAAATGTAAGTACTAAATAATAAATAAATTAGTGTTGAATAATTCTCTAATGTGCTGGAATAATTCAGTATAAGACATTACCATTCTTTAAAGAATCTAAAAGTATGTCCTGTTTACATAATACTGGGGTCCTCATGTATATGTTACTTTTTGATGTGTTTGGATATCTATAATTATTCATTCTACCTTACCATTTTAGATGCACTCATACACCCAACACAAGAAAATTCAGGTCTTCAATAAAAGCTTTAAACAACTCTTATTCATTATTAATGATAGTTTATTTCAGTTTAATGGTTTTGCTGCAGATTAAGAATAGAACGAATTCGAATTGGAGTTCCCATCATTGAACTTTTGTTGCCATCTATTGACTAGTTGCAGTGGCAGTCAACTGAGTCAAATCTGGACAAGTTGATGTTCAGCAGGCAGACCTGTAAATCTGCGGATATTGAAAAATCTATAATCATACGGATATACTAATGAGTCAATTGTTTTTACCGGTAAATTTTACAATGAAACACCGACATAGATGTAATCGACTTAAACAGTGTTATGCGATTGTGGCTAGAAGGGATACGTATGGTGCTACTGGGCATGCGCACATCATAGCGTAATTTTTGTCACACTGTACAACAATAATGACTATTTTTTTCATTATTGTAAGGGGTAGGTTTAGGGTTGGGGTAGGTGTAGACGTTAATAAAACACAATGTAATAGGTATAAAATTAATTTCATTGTTCGTTTCCGGTCTGAGCTGTATCCCGCCCTAAACCTACCCCTTACAATAATGAAAAAATAGTCATTGTTGTACAGTGTGACAAAAATTACGCTTTCGATGGCGTTCTTCACTAAGCGTTTAGTGTAGGTATTTGTACAAACGTAGTTTTCATGGAGCTGTTCAGTGTTTGAGCTGTTCCACCTTTCCTGCCTTTAAGTTGTGCAGTTATCTGTCAATCATTCTCTATGGAGAAGACGCATTTTACGGAGGATTTTTTTAAAGGGATCATATGACGTTGCTAAAAAGAACATTATTTTGTGTATTTGGTGTAATGCAATGTGTTTATGCGGTTTCAGTTAAAAAAAAAACATTATTTTCCATATAATGTACATTATTGTTTATCCTCTATGCCCCGCCTTTCTGAAACGTGTCGATTTTTACAAATATGTAACAAGCATTACTTTTATTTGTATCAATACTACAGCGAGAATAAAAGTTATGTCTTCTTTCTTTGCGTGAACATTTGGGCTGTGTTATGCAAATCTTCCCACATCGTGACGTAGGTATGTGGGGGCGTGTTAGAACGAGCCGTTTTAGGTAGGCGTGGTTGACTCTTAACTTTTATAAAGAATATCTCTTTGGATTTGAGACTTTAGTCTTTGCAACTTTACAGATCTTCTTTATGCACCAAGAGCTTGTAACACTTCAAAGAGAAAGGAAAAATTGAAATCGCATCATATGACCCCTTTAACCAAAAAGTTAACAGGGTTTAGATAATATGATTTAGGACAGTGTTTATAACACCCTTGGCTTTTATTATGTTTTCATTTTTGCTGAGAACAACCACCACCAAGACAAACGTAACTGAGGAATTTATTGACGTAATGTACACAAGAAATGGTATTATTGCAAATGAGCTCTTGGTCACATTTCACATAGGCTTGCTCAAAGGCAATGACAGGTGCGTACACAAAAATGTAAGCAGAAATGTAGTGGTTGAAGGGAATGAAAATGCTGGTTTATTACAGGCTGCACTCTTGCAGCTTCTTGTCAGCCTGCTTTAGGGAGATCCAGGTGTTCAGCATGGATGCTCGAAGTTTGACCCAAACCAAATGGTCGTTTAGACCCAGGATCTGAGCTGCAAACTGAGCAGCAGCTTCTGGAGAAAGAACCGTGGAGCAACCCAGACCTGAAAGAGTAAGAACAAGAGATTATTTAGTATTACACCTACAATAAAACTGCTGTGTAAACTGCCGTTGAAAAGTTTGGGGTCAGCAAGATTTTAATAAATAATAATACTTTTATTCAACAACACATTAAATTGCTCAGAAGGGTCAGTAAAGACATGTACAATGTTACAAAAGATTTCTATTTCAAAGTTGAATTTTCTATTTTCTTTTAAAATTGTAATCATATATCACAATATTACCGTTTTTACTGTATTTTTGACCGACTCTGTTGTAGTGAGCACTCACTAATTACTAACAGATAATCACATCATGTTTAAAGACAGTTAAATTGATCTGTACCGCTAGGCATGCGAAGAGATGACCAGATGTCCTGAGCACCCCAGTCAGGGGTAATAGGGGGACAGTTAATAACTGGATATGCAGTGTTTCCTGACATCACAGGACCTAAGCCATTACTTCTGCTGGCCACTGCAACAAAGATGGTGGGTACGCCATCACCTGAGGAAAAAAAATTGATAGATTTAATTAGGTATTGAATTATGCAATAAACTCACACTCTACTTAAAACGTTTTGGATTAAAATATTGATGTTTGAAACATTAACCACTGTAATTAACACAAGTAGGTTTTTAAAATGCATTTTACATAAGGTAACAGTCTGCAGAAAGGACATTCTGTTCTTAGTGTTAGTTATGTAGTTGTGTTTGGTCATACCCTCGTATTCAGCTTTGATGCGGAGTGTCTCATCAGGACCTTTATGGGCAGAGTTGACTCTAAGGTGGCAGGGAATACCATAAGAGCCACAAGCCTTACGGATCTTCTCACAGTGAGCCACATCTGAAGTAGAGCCCATCAGAACAACGACCCTTCCTTTCGCCTGTGACTCCAGGAGCAGCTAGATGCACACAAACAGATTCAGCCACTAATGTTTCAGTTAGGCTCTTCCACAAAAATAGCATTATTGTGATATTAGGAATGATGGACAAATGTCACTGACGACAGAAAAACAACAACAATCATCTCTTTAATCTATTAGGAATCTCATTCTAAAGTGAAAAGTTTCAGTCAGGAAAGGTGGTGATGTTCATTCAGACTGGGAAAAATGCGTTTAGATGTTGTGCAAGACTTTATTGGAGGAAGAGGGATGGTGGGGTCATTGCGGTCTTCAGAGGTTAATGGGGTGAAAGCCCGATCTGGGTGAATGAAATAAATAGCACAAGGTCACAGAGCACTATGTTAATGTTCAGCTTCTTGATGCAGATTATGATAAATGAAATTGACTGCAGTCAATTTTTTATTACTTGAGGATTTTTAAAGTCACAATGAAGCAGACTAGCGGCAGATAATTTATTCTATATTGTGACATACATGCAAGTGTAATGAATGAAAAGACAAACAATAGGGTAGAGACTTGGTTCTATCACTTGTGCATATACACACACACACACACACACACACAACATATATTACATGTAATATTGTTACACAATTTAATTACAAAATAAATGTAACTGAAATCAGAGGAAAAAAATGTGTAATTAAATTACATTTATTTATGTAAATGTTAATGATTACAAAGGGGGTTACATCTGAATATTTTCTGTAAAATTCTAGGATATGTTGAATAATATTAATTTGTTGCTTTGCCTGTTTTTGATGTGCACGATGCCTCCTGCCATTTAAAGGTATAGTGAATGAAAATGAAAATTTTCACCCAAAAATGAAAATTCTGTCATTAATTACTCACCCCCATGTCATTCCAAACCCATAAGTGTGTTCATCTTTGAAACACCAAATTAAGATATTTTTGATGAAATCCAAGAGCTTTCTGACCCTGCATAGACAGCTACTTAATTACCATGTTCAAGGCCCAGAAAGGTAGTAAGGACATCGTTAAAATAGTGCATGTGACATCAGTGGTTCAACCTTAATTTTATGACGCTACGAGAATACTTTTTGTGTGGAAAAAAAACTAAAATAATGACTTTATTCAACAATTTCTTCTCTTCAGTGTCAGTCGATGCACATTCACAAGAGTACCATGACGTATACGTATGGTGCTGCTGACGCAGGAGCCGGCGTTCTGACATAGAACATGCATGCGCTTTGCCTTGTTTACAAGCAGAGGAATGCACATGCATGCGTCATGGACCTCTTGTGAATGCACATCGAAAACTGACCCGGAAGAGAAGAAACTGTTGAATACAGTTGTTATTTTTGTTTTCTTTGCGCAAAAAATGTATTCTCGTAGCTTCATAAAATTAGGGTTGAACCACTTCTGCATGTTGAGTCACATGCACTATTTTAACGATGTCCTTACTACCTTTCTGTGCCTTGAACATGGTAGTTGCATTGCTGTCTATGCAGGGTCAGAAAGCTCTCAGATTTCATCAAAAATATCTTAATTTGTGTTCCAAAGATGAATACAGGTCTTACAGGTTTGGAACAACATGAGGGTGAATAATTAAAGACAGAAATTTCATTTTTGGGTGAACTATCCCCCATTTAAAGGCTTTTTAGTGAAGCAATGCTATTCTGATGTATTTGATTAGATTAGATTTGATCTTTTGTTTGAATTTGCATTGCACCACATCTGCCAATTACATCAATCCACTTTGTCACTGAAAGATTAAGGCTACAGCCTGTCTGAGATTTGCCACAATGGCGAGTGACAAAAATACTTTCCAGTGCTTGAAATTTAAAAATAATTTCATCCAGAAATCAGAAAACGGCACAAATGTAACAGTTCAGTGCAAAATATGTTTGCCAACTATTAAAATGCTATCGACATAAAAGGTTTCAATGTCAAACTTGAGGAAGCATCACACACACAGAGACAGACACATACAGATTTAATTGATTTCTTTCCCAAATTGTATTGACTGCTCTAAAATATAAGACACCAATATTTCAGGAGTTTATGACACAGAATAAGACACATACTTACTCGATAACTAATTCAATAACTGTTTTATTTCCCATTTAGGTTTATGTATGTGCTTAATTTTTTAACTTTTTTTTTCCAAGACATTGTTAGATGCCAGTGTTTCCTGTCACAGCTTTGCAAAGATTTTATGTAAAAATAGTAATCAAAGCTATTAAACTATTTCTTATGATTTTAAATCTATATTTAACCTCAAGAACGATCTCAAAGTAAAAAGAGGTGCTAAAGTCTGATTTTGTGGTGGCTGTGCTTTAAAATTAAATTATAATAATCTTAATTCAAGTGATGAAAAATTTTAAGGTTAACCCTGCCTGATTTAAATGTTTGAAAATGATTAACGTTTGAAAACATTCATTAGAAATTTAGAAGTAATTAAAAAGTAATCAAATGTAATAAGTGTAAATCAAATGTAAAAATGTAAATATAATAATAAAATGTAATAATAATGTAATTAATTTAATAAAGTAATTGAAACAGTTACACTACTTATTACATTTTAAATATGGTAACCTGCAATCTGTGACCTATTACATTTCCAAAGTAACCTTTCAACCAAAAACATGCATTTAAAAATTAGATAAGGTGAATTTCATGCTGTATTGTGCAATTTTAATATGAATTGAGAAAAAAAAAACTGTGTGACTTATATCCCTATATTACAGGAAGTGTAAAAATGTAAGTTAAACACATGGTTTCTGCAGGATTTTTAAGCTCAAATTTAAGGCTTTAAGACATTTTTTAAGACCTGCACAAATAAAACTAATACCATATGAGCAGGGTAGGGTAATGTCTTTAGTAACATATTAAACTGTAAAATGAATGTAAAATGGATGAGTCAAAAGTATTAATTATTATATTAATTTAAACAATTATTATCAATAAATTATTATATTAATTAAATAACATATATACATTTTACTGTTTAGATTTTTCTAATGCATTTTCTTCTTATCGATCCACCAGTTCACATTTACAGCTCTGCGTGTTTGCAAGGTAAAAACATGGGTCGATTTTTACATTGGTCTGAACAAAAACAACCCCAATACTGTGTTCCTGCAATATACTGCAGGAACGCAGGACCGCATTTCTACTACAGGACCCTATTTTTTTGTGACAGTGCCATCTAGCCAATTCTATTCCAACAGAGGAGATCTGATTCCGACATCAAACAAACAGATGCAAAGACTAGATTCATGGAAACTATTCACTTTTTATCTTTCCATCTTATTTTTGATGCAAGAGCTGGCGTGAACTTGAGTGTGTGAAGCGATGTCAGCAATCTCCATTTAGCCTATTTAGCTGTGCAAAACAGTTCACTGTGCTGCTGGATGTTGTAAACTAGTATTTGTATTCAAATTATTTGAAATGTATTAATGTACTAATAAACATTTAATTTGTACTGCAGTTGTTTTACCGTTTACTGCACTTTAAGTATGTCACACATCAGACGTGAAGTGATAGATAGATAGATAGATAGATAGATGGAGATAATATTAAAATAAATTAGGTTAACTATTTCAAGAGGGTTACCAACAGGTATGTTTAAGGTTAGGAGTTGGTTAGGACAATAATTAGTGTATACAATTAAACAACTACATAATTCCTTAAAAATAATAATATAATTGAATAGCAAGTGCTATAAAATAGTATGAACTGCTAATACATAAATGCATACAAAAAAATAAAATTAATAAAATCTAGGGTCCTAGAAATGCAGTCCTGAAACTGCAGCCTCCGGTATTGCAGGAATACCCTACTCCAATAAAACAGGCTTATTGAAAATGCACATTCATTCTCTGCCAACAGGAGGCACTTTAAGAGCGGCAGAAATATAACAGTTTCCCCGGTAACGGCTGTATGCAAAGCAGTGCACCACCAGACTTTGAAAAGCACAGCGCTCATGTTTATTTAACGAAATCATAGCCTTTTGAAGTTTAATGGTCACATTAAGCCATATCGCAATTCTGGTCTTTCCGTCCCCAAATTTAAGACCTCCTGAAATCATAATTAAGACTTTCTTGTACAATTTAAGACTTTTTATGGCCTTAAATTTGATAACTAAATTTAAGACTTTTTAAGACTTTAAGGACCCACGGAAACCCTGTAAACAAACACATCAATAACAATCATTTTGTAAAACATTGTACCTTGACTCGCTCTGCAACCCACTCAAAGTTCCTCTTCACCATTTGCATGGCCTCAGGAGTGACTTCTTTCAGGTCACGGTACACCTTCACAGAGAACACCATTTAAACTGACAGTCATAGTCATATAGATCATACTACAGGTTGGTTAATTCTCTCGAATCAGCATTTTTCCTGGAAAGATCGTGATCATAGCAGAAGGACATCTGCTTCCTCAGAATTAATACCAAACTCTTAGTGGCTGCTAGTTTTACTCCAGTGTAAATCCTTTTCATGTCTGACATGTATAAATGTTTGGCTATTTACCTGTTTGTCTTTCTGCTGGCTGCGATCCCCAGCAGGCCAGAGCCTCCACGAGTCGTTGTCAATCACATCAGCCAGCACAATCTCTTTAGTTGTCACGTTCACACCAAATTCAATCTAAAATTAAGGTTTATGGGCATTAAACATTTACCATAGGAGTCAATAGTAGCAAATATCACTACCACCAGTTACACTAACAGAAATTTACTTCAAAAGTGCTAGTTCAATACACTCAGGTTTCTTACTTTCATATCCACCAGCGTGCAGTCCTGTGCGGCCCAAGCCTTCTCCAGGACTTCAAAAATGGCCACTGTGCTTTTGCTCATGATGTCCACCTCACAGCGGCCAATAGTCAAACCTGCCAACTCAAAACCAGCTGCCAAAAGCTGCTCCTCTGACCACTGAGGATCATTATTGGCATCATCCTGAACAATGGAAGAAAAACTGAGGGCATCAATATGGGAAATATGCAAAATAGCATGTCATTACATTGAAATGTGATTGATAAAATGCCTTCTCAACAACTTTATTTCTAAATAACAGAACCTCACCTTAAAGAACATCTCCATTTTAAGAGGAGTGAAGCGGTAGCCCTCTTTGACCCCAGGGTTGCGTTTGAGGAAGGAGCCTGTGGCTATCCGTCTGCAGACCCACTCAATGGGTATCATCTCACATCGGGATGCCACAAAAGCAGTCTCAGAATTCTGTCTGACAAATGCCGTCTTGAACCCTGAAAGATAGTGGTAGAGTCATGATTCACATTACTGTGTGTAGAAATGACAAAATTATTGGTCTACTACATTTTCAAGCAGAGTACTGATATACTGACACTGACTGTGCAGAGTATAGGTATGACAGACCAAAGACACATGCTTACACACAGTGAAACTGGGATAGCAGTCTTAATAGCCTGAACACAGCAAGCATGTGTGTAAAATTCAGTTTAATTAAAGGAAGCATGGCTGTCACAAGGCAGTCATTTCCCCAGAGTAAAACATTCATCAAGAGCCGCACATGGTGTACACACCAAGTTTAATTCACTAAAATTGCTGAGGTTGTGGGAACTATTTTAAAAGTAAATGCCTTCTAGCAACTTTGAATTCGGGCCTCTCTCATGAATGTCAACTAGATTTAAAAAAAAAAAGTTTGAGCACTATTGCACTGCTGAATTTTTATTCAATAAAAAGCATGTGATTGTGGGTCAGCACTACTTGCTTGCATGTTTATAGTTGTAGCATTTGGACCAATCAGACACATATTTGTTCATTAGATTTAACAAATCAATTGTTCATTAGATTAACAAATAATCGCAGACCCCTCACCCAATAAACATACTGAGTGCCAGCATGTCTGGGAACGTCCCCAGGCCCCTGGTTACCATGGAAACCAGGACACCTCAGCCAGACCAGATAAACTTTACGACCTAATGGCATGTTGAGAGTTCTCCCTCCC
>NW_015628313.1:347725-348336 GCF_001515625.1 Sinocyclocheilus rhinocerous
TTTGCATCAACACCCAATCGAATTACATATGCAAAATACCATGCTCTGAGACAAAGAGTCGTAAACTTTCCCTCTAAAAGTTCAAGACACCATTGGCTCTTTGATCCCCCAGAGGTGTGACCTCGATAGAGGATAAAAGGCAAACACATTAGCGACCCGCCCTCAGTCTGCGGTTCTGTTAGATTCTGAGAAGATGGGGATGCTGAGCGGCATCCGGACACTCGTCAACGACCAAGGCAATGCAAGTAAATTTTACAATGTCAAATTTTACATTTTACAATTTTACATTTTACAAAGCTCATTTTACGATGCAAGTTTAGTACATTTAACTAAACGAAACAGAGGTTTAGTATAAGCTATAGACCCCGTTATAAACGGCGCTGATGGAAATGAGTCGAGCTGACTGACAAGAAGAGTGAGGTGAGACAGAAAGACGATGACGGATGATTTTGTTTCGAAACGAAATGCAAAAGCGTCTGGTTTTCATTTTGAAAAGCCTGTTGACTTTTGCCGTTTATCTAAGGTGATTTTGGAGGTTTTTTTAAACATTTGTTTCTTATTTAATTGGTTCCACATTGTTTGATGATTTTTACTTTATTTAAACTTTGTGT
>NW_015628313.1:348628-371281 GCF_001515625.1 Sinocyclocheilus rhinocerous
CAAATCTTCCCACATCGTGATGTAGACATGTGGGGGCATGTTTAAATGAGGCGTTTTAGGAGGGCATGGACGAGTCTTAACTCTGATAAAGAATATCTCTTTGGGTTTGAGACTTTAGTCTTTGCAACTTTAGGGATCTTATCTATTCACGAACAGCTTGTAACACTCCAAAGAGAAAGGAAAACTTGAAATCGCATCATATGACCCCTTTAATAAAACTTCTGTGCACAAATTACATGAGTTTCTGATCCTGCTTGTGAATAATGTCCCTTTACGATTTTGATCCTTGCTACATGCTCTAATGCATTATTAGGCTACTGTAAGAAGGTTGTTTTCTGTGGCCACGAAAATATCCTTTATTAGAGTTGATATGAAATTACACTAAACGTTCGCTGGACGAACAGATTAGTTGATGGCAATTTAATTCTGCTACAGTTACTACTGGCAGCTCATATAAATAATTGTAAGTAATCATAATTAATTGTAATTATTTATATACATTTCCCTTTTGAGCTAATTTGCTACACAGTACACCACCATCCTTTTGAATGAATATTGTTTGTGACAAATGGGCAAATAAATTAACCAGCTTGTCAAAAGATTAAATAAAAACAAATCAACAGAAAGGAAATCTCACCAGCATCCTGTAAAAGTTTGAACACACAGCTGGTGGTCTTGTTGGCAATGGCTGCCTTGCCCTCCATCTGATCCTTCCGAACCGCATTGCCCGCTGTGATCTGATCTTTAGACTGGACCAGAACATGACCCGGCTCATCCACAAGCTCAAAGATCTGCTTGGTCTTACCCTCATTCAGTTTTTGACCTAGTTTCAGTTCTACACATAAAAACCAATGCACAATGCACGTTAATTGATGTCAGTGTATGTGACTTTGAGATGTAAATCACTGCAAATTATAGTGAACAAGCACATATGGGTCTGACATTATGACAATAAATATTGCCATAAGCAGTTTTTCAATCCATTATTATATTAATATAATAATATACAATACCAATATTTAAAAAATCAAAATCAGTATGGCATAAGCCACATGAGGGAAGCCATTTTTCAGAAAAACATAAAACAAGAAGGTCTCTTTAAGATCCTCATGATGGCTTGGCAATGTTATTTCAATTTTATCAATTTATTTATTTTTAAATGTCACATATTTGATCTTATTATGAAAAGATATGTTGTGTTGAGGAAAATGGTTACTTTGTAAAAAAAAAATTTAAGAAAATAATTTTATTTTAGTAATCTCTTCTTGATGGATACACCCACCACATAATTTTTTAGAGACATTACATAATTTTATTAGAATTTCTAATAAACAAACAAAAGACTACATTTAGCAACAGAATGACTAACGTTACGTTTCTAAAAAACTTGTCGCGTGATTTGACCTAGATTTTAAAACCTTTCTACTTTATTATTAAAGACTTGACATTGACCCATATTCTGATTTAGCTTGGCTGAAAATACTTATACTACCATATTACTGATTCTGTTTGACAAAAGAACTGAAGTATTAACTCATGCCATATGGGTGCATTAATTTTATTCACTGCGCAACTGCACAGCGGTAAAACACGGTGAACAGAGAAATAATCAAGCAGACAAATAAAACCAAACTTACCTGTTGTGTTCGCCATTATTGTTGAGCTTCGTTTTTCCTGCAAAAATGATTAGAAACTTGATTATTCTGTGTTGCTGGGTTTAAAGCAAACGTTTCAATAACTACTTGTACTTCAGAGAAAGGATAATATAAAGTATGTCGAGGAGGAGACTCGGCTCGTTTATTTTCACGACAGCAACGCGTCGCGACAATCTGCCGATTCATAAAAACCAATCAGAGTAGTGCCATCTTCGTCACGTGGGCAAAATCTTAATCTGCATACTTTAACAGACAAAAGATTTATCTATTTATATTATTTAGAACTGAAGCAAACATCCTGAATATTTGCAAACTACATTGAAGTTAGGGCGCGTTGCGCAAGACATGATCGCAAAGTCACAATTTATCCACCAGACTTTGTACGTTTTAAGTTACTGATTGGACAAAACTTGCTCTTTTTTCCCCAAAACTTTTCTATTTTTTCATCTTCACTAACCTGGGCTTCAAAGATGGCGTTTTTGTTCATTTGAGCATTTGTGTTGCCAGATCCTCTGCCGCATGTTCCGCTGTGTGGCGAAACACGTGCTTCGAGTGACTCCAGCCAGCGTGGAAATACACGCTTACACTACAAACCCATTGAGCTCGCCTCAGAGAGGAGGACATGGAGTTTGAGGAGTCGGGCATTGGGGAGGAATGCGGGGTGTTCGGCTGTGTGGCGGCGGGGGAATGGCCAACACAACTGGAGGTCGCGCAGATTTTGACACTTGGACTTGTTGCTTTGCAGCACAGGTAAGTGTGCTGCTGCTAATGTGCTCGTTCCTATAGAGGTGGCTTTTATTGTGGAATTAGAGACTATTACTATAGAACAAACATTTTAAGATCATCCCTGCTGAAAAATATAACTTGCTGGTTTCCCAACCTGGCCAGGCTGTTCTGTTGGATTTTAAAGGGGGGTGAGGTGGAAGACCACCGTGAACCAGCTAAGACCCGAAAACCTTCTTAGGCTGATGGTTTTTCAGCAGGAATCTATTTGACCTAATTTGCATCACTCCTAGGGACTGAACAATTAAGTAGTGTTTAAATCAGGTTTTTTTTCAGCCTGTTTAGACATAAGGACCACCAAGCCCCGACCCCAGTCAATCTAGGTAACCCAATATTCAATAAGCTTTTTCTTAATCATCATATTCTATAATTCTTAACAGATCGTAAGTTACTGTACCACATTTAAATAGATTTTTTTTAAAGTATATATTTATATTGTTCTTTTGGATTTTAAAGCATTTAGGATACATTATTTCCTATATGCTTTATATATCCATCCTGGGGAATAAATGCTTCATCCAAGCTGGTTTGCTGTTTTTTTGCTGTTCTCCCAGTCTAGTCAGGCTGATATTTGAGGGGTTTTGGCCAGTTTTCAGCTGGTCGAGCTGAAAGACCAGTTTACTCCAGCTAAAACCAGCAAATAATCTTAGGCTGTGTTAAAAAAATTTTTTCCAGCATGTGGTTAAAAAAGATTCCCTGAATGACAATACTGAAATTAAATGAACCTCTTGTTTCACATATAGTTTGCATGGTGTACAAAATAATAATGTAGTGTTCTTAATTATGAACATGCATAATTCACTGGTGCAACTTTACAATGGCCTAATCTGTTTTCTTAATGTTATAATGGTTTACGAATGCTGATGTAGCTCATAGTAAAAAAAAAAAAAAAAACTAGTTTGCAAATTGCAATACCCTGCAGCTATGCAGTTGAATCACAGATCAATAGACTTCCATTGTCCTGCCGTCTCACCGATTGTTCAGACGTGATTGCATTAGATGCCATTGAACAGACAGAGGTGATCTCCATGATCGGAATGTATGGATCCTCCTCTTCTTTGCATTGGAAGTCTATATTCTCAGACCAATCTGTGCTGCTTTCTCCATCATCAGTGCTCTGATGAAACTGTTTACAAAGCAAACGATCCCCTAAAACACAAGATATAGTGTTATATGGGTCAAAGAACATCTTTGTTCACTGACAATTTCTTAATATGCTACTTTTGTCAAAGAATCTAATACTGACTGAATTTTATAATTAATGTATTATATCAGTAATCAATATATTTTCTTTGTTTCTTTGACTTTCAGATGGTGAAATAGTTCAGGATTGTTTGCCACTGATGAATTGTCTGTAAATTAAATCACATCTATGAAATGCTGTCCATGTTTCCTATCAATGTGTTCTTATTCCTGTCTTAATCCTATTAGTCAAACTGAAGTCACGAGATCAACTCACAACTGACTCTCACTCTGCTCATTACAAATTTGAGTATGTCTCTGTAATGAGGAGAAAATAATGAAAAACCTTCATCTGCAGCTTTCCTCTTTCTTCCTTTGGTAGCCGCCGCATGCTCTCCCCTTGTGTATGATGGGTCGCTGCTGTCTACATTGCAAATGTATGCACACATATTGAGACAACACAAAATATTTAATTTAAAAGGATCATAAGTCAGTGGTTCTTAACTGGTGGGCCGTGAGCAAAAAAAAAAAAGGTCTTGATACCGTTGCTACCAGCAGAGAAAGGAACAATACTAAGTGCAAATAATAAAATGCTACGTTCTATAATTAGTAAAGGTATTTCTGTTTAAGGGAGGGAAATACTTCCCATATCTTGTGTTGCTGACGTCAGTGGCTTTGTGTTTGATCAAACTGTTATTTTACAAATTCATCTGTCAGGACATGCTACATCATCCTCAAACATGCCCTCATTTTCAAAAACCATGAACAAAACATTGCCAGTTAAAATAAAATATGATTGAGACTACAATAAATCTGGATTCAAGAATTGAATCAGTGTGTTATTGTCTTAAAAATATAAAAAATAAATAAAAATAAAATACATGTTAAGTGTTTGTGTTTAATTTTAAAATATTGTATTCCACTTAATTTCATTTAGTTTACTTTTATATGATTTTATATGATCTAATTTGGTCATGCTTTGGGCCACCACATATCTGATGCGAAACCAGTTGAGAACCACTGGTACAATAATTTTATTACCTGGGTTCCTTCTGTATACCATAACACCAGTGATGGAGTCAGTGGAGACATGCTGTTCATATTCTATCTGAGGGCTGCCAGTTGACCTCACTATCGTGGCATTCATTTCAGGCATCCCATATTCAACATTTGACACTTCCTCTGGTCTTGTTAAAATGCCTTCGGTGTCAACTTGGTTCTGAAAGACCCCTGCAGAAATGGCAGGAGATCTCAAAGCGGCCTCATCCATGGGTGACTGGTCATATCTAACCGCAACAATGTCATTGTCCTCCTGTGGAAGTCCACACATGGAGTGCTCCTCAAATGATGGTGGAGTAAACATCCTAGAGTTTCTCAGTAAATTATTTGTGTCAGAAAACTTGGCATAGCTCAGTCGACTTCTAGGAGGCTTGGACAAAAGGGCATCCAGCTGTTCGTAAAATCTCATGACGCGGCGAGGATCCCCGATATCTGCTTTTCCTCTCTGCAGAGAGCGGTAGAGGTACTTCAGGTTTTTGTACTTGGTGCGACACTGTTTCCAGTCCCTTTCCACGCCCTGCTGAAGAAGCCTTCGTGAAATCTGCACGAATATGTCTTTGTTTCTGGTTGAGCCCTGTAGCTGTCGATGAATGCCTTCTTCGGCCCAGATCTGAAGCAGTGCGGCCACCTCTTCCTCACTCCAGTTTCTGCCCGAGTCGTGCACTGTGATTATGTTCATCTCGTTTGCGGCTGCTGCTGTTGTTGCTGAAGAAGAAATTAGTTTTTAGATTTTTTTTTAAAAGTTGAAGATGTTGAAACAACATTTAACATTTCTGTTTATATCAGAACTCACCTATCTCTCTTGCAATCAGTGGATGAGTGGCGGCATTCATTATTGTTTGCATCTCTGCCAGACTTTCATCTTAAAGAAAGGCATAAAGTTGCAGATGGTGAACTTGATGGGCGAACTTGAACCATCACTGTTTTGTGGTAATTAACATCACAAATCTTACCGTCATCGATCTTGATAACCTGTCCTTCGACAGGTTCACGCCTCATGGCCAACTGGTCCCTGTCTGGTATGTTCCTAGACGACTCATCCTCATCAAGTCCACCCTCAATGTCTTTGCCCTGCATTATAGCATTAAGCTCAGCGAAAAACCTTATCGGCCGGCCTTGACTCTTGCTGACTTTGTAGTCATATTTCATGTTCTTGTATTTGGTGCGGCACTGTCTCCAGTCTCGTACCACGCCATGTTGGCGCTCCAGCCGACGTGCCATCTCCTGGAAGATGGCCTTGTTTCTGTGGGAGCGTTGGAGCTGCTTGTGAACCTCCTTGTCGGCCCAAACAGTAAGGAGAGCCCGAACCTCCTTGTCAGACCAGTGCCTCCCTCCTTCCAGCCCTAGAAGTAAATTGGTTCTCGCTTAACAACAGGTTTGGCAAGATTAGCTAGATGAAAATTTAGTATAAACAATGGGGCTGGATTTATACACAAACCAGGTGGGTTTTTAAATTCCACCAGGTTTTTGTTTGGTTTTCAGACTTTTCGACTACTAGACCACAACAAAATTTGGCCACATGACTTTTCCAGTTGTTTGTGAAGTATTAAGAATGTTTTTTTTTTTCGTTTTTTTTTTTCTACTCACAATTTCTGCCTGCTAAATTATTTTAGTGCTTGGCATGACTAGAAAAATGTATTCATTAAAAAATGCTCATGGAGTAAGATATATATTGGAGTAAGACCAGTTTTTCAAGACTATGGAAGTCCTGTTTTTCAAAAGAAGTCGTTGAGGGGGAGGGGGGATTAGCCTAAGGCTTTTTTAGTTGTTTGGCAATTTAATGCTTGTTTTTGTCTTATTTTAAATCGTTTTTAGTCATTTTGAGGCCCCATAGTGGGCCCAGGCCCCTGGTTGAGAACCACTGTTATATAAGAAATTAAAAAAATTGTTGTAGAATGCGAGTAAATTTTTTTTTTAATTATTTAATTATATATTATTTATGTAATTATTTAATTATGCAAGCTACTTATATAAAATATATATATATATAAAAAAAAAGAGAGCAAATATCCAATTGTAACTCGAATGCTTCATACAAAAATGTTGTGCTTTCCTGATTGTAGCTTTGTTATCATGTGAGTGTTACCTTCCTGAAGACCTGGCAGTGAAGCAGGCTCCTCTCTTCTGGCAGCCGTCGGCTCTTCATCTGTCATGTAAGGCCTTTGGGTCGGCGGCCTGCTATCTGCAGAAGAGTGTTTGTAGATGGTCTGCGTAGGCCTCCAGTCTGGAAGAGCCATGCTCCTACTCTGGGCCTTACAGTCAATCCAGTCTCTACACACCCCAAGCTCTCTCAAACGGCTTGAGATGGCCTCATACTTGGCCCTGCTTTCTTCCTCTTCCCAGGCTTGTCTCTCCCTCCACACGGAAAGCAGTGCTTTCACTTCCTCCCCTCTCCAGTGTCCAGCTGTGTCCCTCTGCCTCTTGTCCTCCCCAGCATGCCTTTGTTGGTCTGTTTCAGGCTCCATGTTTCTAAGCTTGCCTAGAAATGGCTTCTGTTTGTTCGCCTCTGCCTTTATCCTCTCTGCTCCCCCTCCCTGTTGACTTTAAGCTCAGTGTCCAAGGCAACCAGACGACTGAGCCAGTTAGGAACAGCCACGTGACAGAGAACAGCCACATGACTGGCTTAAGCTGTGTGCTGCAGGGGAGGGCCAGGGAAGAAATGTGAGAAGTGGCTTGGCGAATGAGCTGCACTTGCTGCGTCCGATCTTTACTCAATAAGACATGTGGAATAGGCTCAGAGGCATTTGGCTGTGCTAACATGTCTATTTTGAATGTCTTCTGTGTTTATTTTGTCACATCTTTGGGATGAACTGCCTATGCTTTCCGTCTCCTTTTCTCTCATACTCTCTCTCTCTCTCTCTCACTCTAGTTCCCCCTCCCCCTCTTTCTCATTGTCATTCTCTGGCTAACGCTTCACATAAACCAGTTTGATCTGCTTTAGTCACACTCTGTGCAGTCATTCACTCATAGAAACAGATTTGGCTTGATTTTGATTTTGTTGGTTTAAAATATCGGGAAAGAATGGGAGGGACACATTCTCTATTCAGACTCTAGTCTTGCAAAGACATGTTTTCTAATGGATTACCACATGCAATATCACTTCTTCAACAAACACCATCAGTGTGTCTCAATATCTGCACTTTTTATTATTATTATTAAAGGTACATTCCTTTATTCAAAGAAAAGTTTAGCACATCAAGAAATTAATAAAAATCATGTACACTCACATGAGATGAAGACTTAAGCCATACTAGAAGCGTAATAAAAGCCTTTTTATTTCTTTGTTCAGATCACATGACCTCTATATTTTTGGTATGAACACTAAATGAATCATGCCTGATTGTAAATAGATCATTCCTATAATGTTATCAGTAACTGAAAACGTTTGTGTAATGCCTCCTCCAGGTGTCAGTATTCACTACTTTTCCAAATGTCTTTAACGTCTATGAAAAAAAAACTATTTAAAATAACTGTTTTCTATTTGACTATATGCATATTTTGAAATGTGGTTTATTCCTGTGATGGCAAAGCTGAATTTTCAGCAGCCATTACAACCATTACAAACAATTTTTCAGGATTCTTTGATGAAGAGAAAAAGATCAGCATTTTTCTGAAATAGAAATATTTTGTATCATTATAAATGTCTTTACTGTAATTTTTTAGCATTTGAATGTGTCCCTGCTGAATAAACTAATTGACACCACATTTTTGATTGGTATGTCTGTGTAAGTATGTATAAGACAATTGCTAAATCTGCATAATTTATTGTAGATCTTTAATGTGAAAACAAAAACTCTTTTAGAATACTCTTTGTTCAATAGGGGTCAGGAGAGTGCTGGAATTGTCATGAGTACTGGAACAAACCCACCAACATACACCACCCTAAAGGTAATGTAGGAATAACACAGCATTTCAATGCATACAGCATCTGCTTCTCACTTAAAACATGATTTGTTCCTGTCCCATGGGCCAACACATTTCAACATAAAGCAATGAATGCAAGATTAGACATGCCTGACATAATTGCTTCTCACAGGGCATGGGTTTAGTGAATACAGCTTTTAAAGCAGAGGATTTGCTGAAACTGCGCAATGGTAACCTAGGCATCGGACACACGCGTTACTCCACCACGGGCATCTCAGAGCTGCAGAACTGCCAGCCTTTTGTGGTAGATACGCTGCATGGCAAGATTGCAGTAGCACACAATGGGGAACTGGTCAATGCCTCCGCACTGCGCAAGAAGGTGGGCTTTGATACTTAAGGATTACATGAGACTCCACATACAGTTTCAGGAGAAGGGAGGAGGTTTTTTCTATTTGATATAAAGTATTTGTGTGTTGTAGGTTATGCGCCATGGCGTTGGCCTCTCCACCAGCTCAGACAGTGAACTTATTACCCAGCTCCTAGCTTTGACTCCACCCATGGAGGAGCAAGACACTCCTGATTGGGTGGCTCGGTAAGTTGTGCATGTCCTTCCCCATCCCAACATCTGATTGGGTCACCACTTGTTAAACCCTATCAGTATTACTGATTGCAAAGTGAAGTCCATTTCTGCAGTCTTCATTTTTATGTATCTGTATGGTTTCTTTTTCTCAGTATAAAGAACCTGATGACTGAGACGCCTACTTCGTACTCACTGCTAGTGATGTATAAAGATGTGATCTATGCAGTGAGAGACCCCTATGGAAACAGGCCTCTTTCTATTGGACGTCTAGTGCCCATCTCCAAACTGCACAGCTCAGGTGTGTGATTCAGCAGTGAGGGGAAGGGTTTGAGGTGAACACATCTCCGCATCTGCCATGAGTTTTGGTCACTTATTTGGGAACATAACATGCGGCAGCAAACTTCCTATATTTGATGTCAACAAAAGAGATGCTTTAAGTGCTGTTAAGGGCTATAAATATTAGTATTATAAATATTAGTAGTTTTATAGTTATACTGTAAAGTAAAATAAAATAATTCATTATTATTATTGTATTAACATTTTTTATGGCAAATATTTCTTATTGTTTAATTAATTTTAGTAATAATAATAATAATAATAATAATAATAAATAACATTTATTATCTGTGAATAGCTCTCACACTCAACTACAAGGTACAACATGCTACAACTGGCAATCAACTTCTGAAGCCAGCATGGACACAACCAAACTACAACAGATGCAAAGGGCCAATTATATTGTGTCAAGACCATCAATTTAGATTAAAATGTTATGGAGTGTGACTGTTGAGCTTTCATTTTTAGTATGCGAACTTTAGTAGCTTAATTGTTTTTCTCCATGACTTTTGGGGGCTGTTTATAGGAATATGTATATATTCATGACTGTGCATGTCACAGGATGCAAAATAAAGTCTGAAGGGGTGCATGTGGCCTGTCTGTGCTGTACCCTTAGGTCTAGAATGGTGCTGAACTTGTTGTTTAATTCTGTAGGTGCTGGAGAAACAGACACAGAAGGCTGGGTGGTCTCTTCTGAGTCCTGCAGCTTCCAGTCCATTGGAGCAAAGTATGTTCACATCATTCTAACAGAAACACTTTGATTACTCTTTTTGGCTATCTATACATTTCTTTAAAGGGGTTTCCATCCCTAAGCCCGCACACAGTAGCTGCTGCATGTTTTATAATTTAGTTTGTTTATTGTGTGTGTGTTTAAATTTTTCTGTTGTCAGGTATTATCGTGAAGTACAGCCCGGAGAGATCATCCAGATCTCTAAAAATGGAGTGAAGAGCCTGAGTGTTGTCCCACGGCCAGAGGGAGACCCTCCTGCATTCTGCATATTTGAGTATGTTTACTTTGCCAGGCCAGACTCCATATTTGAAGGTAAGTTCATAATATTTAATATCATTCTTATGTTTTGAGTGAAAGGAAAGATTGAGATGTAACAGTAATGTTTGGGTTAAACCAAATGATTGGGGTTAGTAAGATTTTCAACCACCTTGTATTGTCACAGATGTTGGTAGTATATGTAAATAAACAATGTGTACACTTTCTCCATGTTACCTGCACTCAGATCTTCCCATTTGTTTTTCAGTTAAAGTCCATCATATGATGCATTTTGTTAAAATTTCAGATCATGCTTCTACATTTTTGTATCCCAGCTCACAGACAGTCTGATCAAACACAGTGCATTATGGGTGTTGAAGTTTCTATACCTTTTTAGCAAAAGGGAACACCACAGGCCTTTTGCTCTGTTTCTCTAGTCACCTATTAAAAAACAAAACAAAAAACACAATTTTTATTTAAAAACCTCTTTTGCCAGCAGTGAATTAACCCTTTAAACCGCTCAAAAGTAAGTCAAGACAGTAAGCATTTCTAAGATTCCTATTTTAAACAACTACTGTACTTATGAACTGTCTGTTCATCAAAAAAAAAAAACACATCCTGGTTTCCACTAAAATAATTAAGCTGCACAACCAGTCTCAACTTTGATAATAATAATAATAAATGTTTCTTGAGCAGCAAAACAGCATATTAGAATGATTTCTGAAAGATCATGTAACACTGATTGATAATAAATTATATTTAAATAAATAAATATATATATATATATATATATAAGTTATTAAGAAACAGTTCTTTCAAAAACATAAAAAAAATCATAGTGGACACAAATTTGGAACGGTAGTATATATTATTTTGTATTATATAAAGAGTTTTTATGATATAATTATGTAGAACTAGGTGAAATAAGTGGTATTTTTTTGGTGTTACAGGCCAGATGGTATATACAGTGAGGCAGCGCTGTGGACAGCAGTTGGCCATTGAGGCTCCCACTGATGCTGATGTAGTGAGCACTGTTCCAGAATCAGCCACACCTGCAGCATTAGGATACGCACAACAAGTGAGTAATAAGGATGCTGTACACATCTATCATAATGCTTTATTGTTTTCATTGAGCCATTACAAAGTGTTACATTCTGTCTCTTTCTCAGTCTGGCCTTCCATATGTAGAGGTGCTGTGTAAGAACCGCTACGTTGGCAGAACGTTCATTCAACCAAACACTCGCCTACGTCAGCTTGGAGTTGCCAAGAAGTTTGGGGCGTTAACTGATAACTTTGCTGGTAAACGAGTGGTGCTTATCGATGATTCGATTGTGAGGGGCAACACCATCTCCCCTATTATTAAACTGCTGAAGGAAGCAGGTGCAACAGAGGTAAAAATATATTTGAATCAGCACTGTATGTTTGCTGCTTTGGTCTAGTTTCACCGACAGTGTCTTTGTCATGTCCCATGACACATCACAGGTCCACATTCGAGTTGCATCACCTCCAATCCGGTTCCCATGCTACATGGGCATTAACATTCCTACCAAAGAGGAGCTAATTGCTAACAAACCAGAGTTTGAGGATATAGCGGGTTATATTGGTAAGTCAGGAGCAGAGATTTGTTTAATTGCTAAGGTTTTGTAATGAATACACAAATTATGAAAAGTATAAAAACACTTCCCATCTGAAAACAGAAAAATGTAATTTATAATTATGTGGTTTCATTGTTTGTTCGTTTTTCCTTCGCTTTGAACAGGTGCTACAAGTGTCCGTTATCTGTCAGTTGAAGGCCTGGTATCTGCTGTTCAAGGTGGGATAGAGTCACATGGGAAAGATGAGAGGATCAGCACTAAGACTACTAGATTTGGTCATTGCACAGCCTGCCTCACAGGAAAATACCCAGTGGAGCTGGAGTGGTGAATGTCAGCCCTCCGAACTGCTATTCACATAAATGTCTTCATTTCTGTATAGAATTAGTTTTTTGTTTGTCTTTTGAAATCTTTTGTTAATATGACTAAAACCAGAATTAAAACTGTGGTGCTGCTTTAACATTTGTAGCATTTGTAAATGTCATAAAAGGCAGGCCAAATACTGTGTGAATTAAAATAAAACATTCAATTTTTCCTATTCTCAAACATTCCTTTAGGAGTTGCATTAAAAGCATTCCTGTTACTGTCAGATTTTAAACCACTACTTTGGTCAAGATTCTTGTCTAGTAAAATCACTACATCTTGTAAATATCAAAACGTTTAAACGATCTGTTTCAGTATCCATGTAAGCTTCTGGACATTTATCTTACTTTTGAATCGATGTGAGCTTTAGAAGTCATGCTTCTTAAGAAACCCGATTGTTTTGCTTTTCTGTTAGTCCTCAAAAATGCACAAAATGAAACTCAGTATGTGAAATGCACATATTTGTTTATTAAAACGTTTGTTGAAACAAAACATTTGAATTATTTATAGACAAACATACCATTCATCAATGCACATGTAATTGGACACTTGTTTAAAAAAAACAATACTGGTTCTATTAAAATGGATAACATTGTAACAAACAAGCTGCATTTACAGGTACATAATATTTCAAAAAAGAAAACCAGACTACTGAATTTTAAGCACTATGTCTACACATGGATGTCATCCCATGCTTTTTCACTAGGGGGAACGTTATATATTCACAATACATGCTGTGTTTATCCCACAAGGGGAAATGCAGGCTGTGGGACGTGTACAGGAAAGCACATCACTGCAGAAGACCATATTAAAACGTTTGTTGAAACAAAACATTTGAATTATTTATAGACAAACATACCATTCATCAATGCACATGTAATTGGACACTTGTTTAAAAAAACAATACTGGTTCTATTAAAATGGATAACATTGTAACACAAGCTGCATTTACAGGTACATAATATTTCAAAAAAGAAAACCAGACTACTGAATTTTAAGCACTATGTCTACACATGGATGTCATCCCATGCTTTTTCACTAGGGGGAACGTTATATATTCACAATACATGCTGTGTTTATCCCACAAGGGGAAATGCAGGCTGTGGGACGTGTACAGGAAAGCACATCACTGCAGAAGACCATACTGCAGTCGCCTCCTGGAGAGACTGAAGAAAACAGATACTTAATCACCATGTTAAAGACAAAAATAATATCTGATCATTCTCAAAAAACAAAACACAAAAATCTTAATTTTTCAGGAATGCACAATATATTATTACCATGTTGGTTCTTGGCCAATTTTGGAGATTTTCACTAATTCACTATTTATAGCACTTAAAGTTAATTTTGGTTAAATTTTGTTTTATATCTTATTTATGCAAACTATATTAGACAATTTTAATATTGGTACATCCCTAGAAAAAGTCATGTATTGACTAGTTAAAACGAAGGCTGTGAGAAATTAACAGTATTTCGTGCAGAAATTACCTAAGAGAGAGTGGGGAGGTACCCTGATTTAACGGTCTCATGGGTGATACAGCTGTTGAAATAAAATATTGATTAGTTAACATTTTGTAATATCTGTAAGCAAGATACAGAGGCCAGAATGATGTAGAGCAAGTATTTTTAGACATTAAAATGTGACTACAAACCCTCCACTGTATGGACTCTGCTTGGGGCATCTCTCTGCAAAGGAAGTGGAGAAACCAATGTTTTACTCTTGTTATTAAACTATTAAAAATTATTTTTGTTAACTGAAATACTGTTGAAATAAAATATTAGATCAAAAACTTGAACGGATATTAGAAATGTTGCCTTGGCAAGTAACTGAAATTTAAGTTTAAGTTGATTACAATTTTAAGTTTAAAATTTTAATTTAGGTTGAAGTACAAAACATAAGTCATATCGATTATGCTTTTACCCAAGACAAATTTAATTTAGCCTCCCTGATTCTTCTGAGGTTTCCAGTGCCCCTGAGGAACCGTGGACTGGGGCACTGCAGCAGGACCGCTCTATCCCAGGTGTGTTTGTCTTCAGAATGTTCTGACATGCCAGGGGTCATATAGCTGTCTCTCAGCTGGAGATGTTTAAGTGGAGAACGACTCTCTCTGAAGCGTTTGAATCGGAGTGACTCTTCCACTTCGGGCTGACGGCGGCGTTACAGGTACATAATATTTCAAAAAAGAAAACCAGACTACTGAATTTTAAGCACTATGTCTACACATGGATGTCATCCCATGCTTTTTCACTAGGGGGAACGTTATATATTCACAATACATGCTGTGTTTATCCCACAAGGGGAAATGCAGGCTGTGGGACGTGTACAGGAAAGCACATCACTGCAGAAGACCATACTGCAGTCGCCTCCTGGAGAGACTGAAGAAAACAGATACTTAATCACCATGTTAAAGACAAAAATAATATCTGATCATTCTCAAAAAACAAAACACAAAAATCTTAATTTTTCAGGAATGCACAATATATTATTACCATGTTGGTTCTTGGCCAATTTTGGAGATTTTCACTAATTCACTATTTATAGCACTTAAAGTTAATTTTGGTTAAATTTTGTTTTATATCTTATTTATGCAAACTATATTAGACAATTTTAATATTGGTACATCCCTAGAAAAAGTCATGTATTGACTAGTTAAAACGAAGGCTGTGAGAAATTAACAGTATTTCGTGCAGAAATTACCTAAGAGAGAGTGGGGAGGTACCCTGATTTAACGGTCTCATGGGTGATACAGCTGTTGAAATAAAATATTGATTAGTTAACATTTTGTAATATCTGTAAGCAAGATACAGAGGCCAGAATGATGTAGAGCAAGTATTTTTAGACATTAAAATGTGACTACAAACCCTCCACTGTATGGACTCTGCTTGGGGCATCTCTCTGCAAAGGAAGTGGAGAAACCAATGTTTTACTCTTGTTATTAAACTATTAAAAATTATTTTTGTTAACTGAAATACTGTTGAAATAAAATATTAGATCAAAAACTTGAACGGATATTAGAAATGTTGCCTTGGCAAGTAACTGAAATTTAAGTTTAAGTTGATTACAATTTTAAGTTTAAAATTTTAATTTAGGTTGAAGTACAAAAATGACTAAATGGCAATTCAAAATAATAATAAATAATACTAAAACAACTGTATATATATATCTGACATGCCAGGGGTCATATAGCTGTCTCTCAGCTGGAGATGTTTAAGTGGAGAACGACTCTCTCTGAAGCGTTTGAATCGGAGTGACTCTTCCACTTCGGGCTGACGGCGGCGTTTCTTGAGCTTGGCTCTCAGGGGTGTCAGAGCGAGAGCAGACATGCTGGAGGAGGAAAAGCTGGGGCTTCGGGACGTCTCATTCATGTGTCTCTCACACAGGTGACAGTGGGAGGAAGGACACGGCGATGATGTTCCACGACAGATGAAGTGGTGATACAGCTTTCTGAACTCAGCATCAATCTGCGGTTCGCTGAATGAGTAAGTGGACTGGGGGCCAGAAAGAGAGTGTTGACGGTTGGAAAGAGTAAAATGGGATTTCTCCACTTTGGATAAGCTTCGGTCAGGGTGGTCGTAAACAGACCACCGCGGTGATGACAACGGCACCTGTTTGGCACCATAAGGAGATCTGAGGACCTCAGAATGGGACAGATGGTGGACAGGAGACCTTCGCTTTGGACTTGCTGTTGAGTTTAATTGTCTTTCAATGTTCAGCACACCGGGTCTGAAGCTACTTTTCCCACTAGTAGATAAAACACCAATGAGACCACGGTGAGGGGAGGGGACTGGGGAGTGAAGGCGGTCCCTGAAACAGTCTTTGTCCAATGAGGAAGGTCGGGAGGTGACTGATATTCCTCTCTGGTCAATAAGAGACAGATCTGCTCTGCTTTGTCGTGGAGACGTAAGAACCGATGAGGCTGGAATAGCATGAAATGTTGGTCCAACATCATAGGTTTGGTCCAGATCTGGAGATTGGTCACTATATGAGGGGGAACCAGAATATGCAGGTGTGGAGAAGTCAATCACACGCGCAGGTTTACTGGTTAAATGCAAATCAGTCCATGGACACTCATCCGTCACACCGCTTACATCCACGCTGTTCCTCCTGGGTGAGTAAAAACAGGCACTGGCCTCGTAGGATGAATGTTTGAGTGGCGAAGACCTTGGTTTGTTCTTGAGCAAATGTTTAAGTTTGTAACTGCTCTTGAAACAGTTGCTAATGTTTCTTTGAACTGGACTTTGACTGTTAAATGAGATCTCTGTTGTTTTGTTCAGAGTGCAGTTGTGTCTGTTCTTAAAGGATGCATTGCGATGCGACGGGCCGGCTTGCCAGTGTTTGTGGCGGTACTTCTGCACCACGGCCCTCGCCGTATCAGTCGCGTGCTGTCGCCTGTATGCCTCGCCGATCTGGTTGAGCATGCTGGGATAGACATCCAGGAGGGTACTGCCATGGCTGCTCAGTGTTTTCTCAAGTTCTTCATCCTCTTCCTCAGGCTGAGATGGCTCACCCCACAGAGAATCAGGAGATGTGTTATTCAGATTCATAGAGAGCTGGAATGATTCACCTCTGTGCCCTAGAAGATTATAATTGAGACATGAATTTGATGGCAGCTCTAAACATAATTTTGTATTTCTTCAATAAATGAATGTAAGAGCATACAGTTTGTAGTTCATAAATATTTGACTGTAAATAACAGAAATACTAACTGAAATGTTTATTTTGTGATAAAGTGCAAGGTTACTTGTTTGTTTTATATTTATATATACATATAAGTGTTATATACTCATTGCTTACACAGATTTTCACTGTTTTCCTTTTGACCTGAGCCATTAAGATCATCCTCAGCGACCCCTGACACATCCATCTGAAACTGGTGGGAATAACAAAATAAATAAATAAATAATAATAATAATTTTTTTTTAACTTTTTGTGTTTTTTTAAAAATCTATAATTTTCTTTTTACTACCTGATCATTCTCCTGGTCCTCAAACTCTATAAAATACATATAAAAAGATTAAATAGATTAAACATGAGAAATGAGGATAAATGGCATTAAACTCAAAACAACTGATAGAAATCAACCAAAATCACAACATTTTGTTTCTCACCCCTCATCGAAATGTCTGCTCTAACTCGAGTCTGCATATAAGAAAAGAAATGTAATATCCCAATAGAACCATTATGCAAACTTACAGAAACTGGGTCAAAGAAAAAAATTCTAATTCATATTTCAGGTCAAAGCTAATGCAAACATGTGTATTACCAGTTCATACTATCATGATTATGTCCTACTGAAGAGCACCAATATATTATTTACAGGGGGAATTTATTATTCCCATGATTATTAAATAAACCAAATCTAAATATTTCAGAAAACATACATTCAATTTAGATTTTCTGGGTTATATTTACAACAATGACTCTCACCTTTAATGCTTCCAACTCACGTTCTCCCTCTACACTGTCAATGGGCACAGGACCTGCAGTCATATAATACACAAACTCAGAAACAAATCTTAATGTTTAGGTAAAAACAACACAATATCTATTTATTTATTTTTATTTTTTTAATAACCCACCCAGCGAGTAGAAATGCTTAGATATCAGTTTTTTAATTTCGATATTTTAGCCTACCTCTACCAGTCCTGCAGGTCATTGTTTTCAGACAGACGTCTATCCCAGGATCATTTAGACTAGAATACTATAAATAACGTACAGTTTTTTAGAAACATAACATTTGGTAAGACATGCGCCAATACATGTACTTTATCTGGTAACACTAAGTTACGTACCTTTTGAAAAATAGCTTCCATCGTGTTTCTAAACGCATCGTCATTTCTCTTGAATTGATCTGCATATAAAGGTTTTGCAGACATGTTGCATTAACAAATCTATTGCAAACGAATTTATTTGACCAACATAAATTGAGATTTTACAGCCAGCCAGCGGCTCGCATGAACTTTCAAATTTCTCCCCGAGTAAAAAATTCGAGCTGTGATTGGACGTTCTTTCAAGCAACCCGAAAACGTCATCTTAAAGCGCGAATTTGTCAAATGGGCTGTCCGAGTCAACTCCACGAATCGGTTATTTCGAACCGTTTGCAGGCATAAAAGAGGTTATTTGAAATTGCGTCTCCACATGGTTCTCTAAATTTTATAGACACAAATGGCTTTATTTTTCGATTAGGTTTTATTAAGGTTGTTTTTCGTGTGTGTTTGTTCACTTCTCACTGCTGTGTATGTGAACTTGGATTTGTGAAATGCAGAGCACAAATTACAAGTAACTTATGGGTCACCATACTTGGCCACAAATCACGTCCTTTCCTTTTTGTAATTGCATGTGCCCTATATACTTGCTGCAGTGATTCAGCACATTAAAATAATTTAAAACATAAATATACTTTGGTAATTACATCATACAATACAAAAAAAAAAATGTTGTCTTCTTCTTCTTGGTTTTATGGCGAGTTGCAATCTTTGCGCATATCGCCACCTACTGTGCTATTATGCAATCAGGATTTTCTTTTATTATATTAGTTGTTCTGTCTCAACTCTGAAGCCAATCAAGCCATCAAGAGTCCAGGTATCGGTTGGCGCTGCGTGTTCAGCTCCTCCGTCCTCCACACTGAACCCCTTAAACTCAAAATATGTTGTCTAAAAAATCGGCGTTAATTAATGAGATCGTGAGTCGTTAACTCGAGAACCGCTCGGACCGAACAAATGACGTGATTCAGTCTGATTCGCGAACGACTCGTTCAGACCTTTGCGAACTTGTTAAAAAAGCATACGACTCAAATTAGTTCACGAATTGGTTTTGGCTAGTTTGCAAAACAGGCGCTCCTAAACGGCTAGTTAGGAATTAATTGTACGTTGCAATTTCTGAAATGTAATTTTCGCTCAGATATAACAGCAAAATTCCTTCATGAACTGGTGCACGAGGCGGCGTGTGCTCATGGCAATAAAACAGCTGTCGCGTTCGACAGCAGCATTGCAGCGCGCATCTGTTATATATTGTTATTAATATTATTGTTTTATAACCAACAGCAATTCCAGAGTGCATTTTCCAACCTGTTATCCCTACATTGTCCTCTCATAGGCTCACTTTAATAAAAATACAAAGTGAGCAGGACGCAAACATTCAAACGACTGATCAGCCTTCCAACTCTGCTATGATCAAATACATCCAACAGAGGGAGCCTTTGGCTTATGTTTTGCACACATCCGGAACAACCGGGCTTCCAAAAATAATGAAGGTCCCACACAGGTGTATTGTGCCTAATATTAAACATCTAAGGTAAGAACACATTGAACTTTTAGTTGAAATCTGCATACATTATATAGTTGATTTTTACCTGAATGTGTGTCATTATTGTCTTAATGTGTTCACTTCTTTACCTGACAGCTATAGCAAAAATATTACATTGAAATTTTACTTTGGAAAAACAACAACACATTTGTGTAATTGGACTTAATTGGATTTAAAACCTTACAGTTACTAAGATACAGTCTTTGTGACAACTAGCCCCAATGTTCATACAAAGGTTGTCAGATCATTTTTATTTTTTATTTTTTTATAAATACTTTCTCAACAGATCTGTCTTTAAGATGACTGCAGAAGATGTTGTATTTCTGTCCTCTCCATTAACCGTTGACCCCTCTGTGGTGGAGGTGTTTTTGGCCCTGTCCTCCGGAGCGTGTCTCGTAATTGTCCCCTTTGCTGTTAAAAAGATGCCATGCAGGCTTGCAAATGTGCTGTTTAAACGAAACACAACAACGGTCTTACAGGCAAGTGACTTTATTCCTCACCAAGCCATCAGTCGTGAGCTTTTGTGACAGCTTTTAATTAGAGATTTTAATAATCAAACCACTTCATCTCTCCATTTATCTTTCTCATGAATGTGCACACACTGTGAGGAGATGATGATGGTGCTATAATCAACATTAGTAGTGGGAGTTGAAATTTCTGCATTATGCAGATTACAGAGATAATGAATGTGTTCTTTGGCATTTGTTCATTTATCTACATGCACCAACAATTAGTTTTCAGTATTTTAGTGTAACATGTTTTGCATCACTCAGAATTTCATTTCACACTCTAGTTCTTAAAGGGCACTCAGGTTGTTTTTTCCTCATGAAAAAGTTTTATACACAAAATGTTTAAAAGCATGTACATTAACAACAAATGTAGAATAGGCATATCAGTAGCCTAATAAAAGTGGTTTTATTTTACATGGAGTGGGTCTCTTCATGGGGGCAGCCATGTTGAAATCACATGACTGTTCCAGTTCACATGACCTGTTTCATTTTTGGGTGAACTAACCCTTTAAGGATCTGTTTAAGAGAAGCCAGACTGAAAGCGCACTCTGCCATGACCAAGCCTCTTATTAGCAGAAAGAATCAAAAGACTAGACTCACCTTTGCTAAGGAGCATGTTGTGTGGAGAGAGGAGAACTGGTCCAGAGTTCACTTTAGTGATGAGAGACAATATCCCCGTCACACTTCAAAACAGATAAAGCAGTTCCATGAAGCTAAGAACATTGAAATAATGAAATGACCGGCCCAAAGCCCTGATCTAAACCCAACTGAAAATCTCTGGAAAATCTTTGGTGACAAATTTATGGCTAAGAAACCCACTACATTTACCGAACTGTGGAAGAGTGGGCCAGGATGTGAGACTAGCGCAGTGTGAGAAACTAGTGATGTCCTGCGGCAGCAAATGTGCTGAAGTCATTTAAAGCAAGAGCACTTCCTACTAATTTTTGACAGTTGTAATCTTCTTCCGTGCTACAGTCCGTACGCACCATATGACTAGTAAGTCAAATCTCAAATAACTGCACTGATGACTTGTGTTCTACCCGCTTAAATGATAGAAGTACTTGTGCTGTCCAATCTATAAAGATGTATATTAATTGACAGTCACCACTGATAAGCTACCACTAAATATTGTAGAAACTTAATTTGCTGTAAAGTTGCTTTGCAATGATTTGTATCGTGAAAAGCGCTGTACAAATAAACTTGACTTGACTTGACTTGACAGTGGTTACTGTTCTCTAATTCTGATCTCTGTGTTTTCCATAAAATAAAGGTTTTCGTTGAAATGCCTTGGTTATTTTGTCAAACATACAAACAAACATACAGCTAATATTCCTTCAAATTTTGAGTGATGGAGATATACAATATTTCAGAGAAAATCAAGTATGGATTGTTCTCTAATTCTGATCTCTGTTGTATAGTACTGTTCTATACTAAAATATTATAATTGACTTTTAATTATTTTCCAGGCCACTCCCACTCTTGTGAGACGCTTTGGAAGGCGTGTCCTTCAGGAGGAGTTGCTTAGTGCAAATTCATCCCTGAGGTTATTGGCTTTTGGACGAGAGCCATGTCCATCTTTAAGTCTTCTCAAGAGCTGGAAGCAGGAAGGCAATGGCACACATATCTGTAATCTTTATGGCACCACAGAAGTTTCTTGCTGGGCAAGCTGGTACAAAGTCCCAGACGAACACCTGTGCTTGGAGAACACGTGAGTGACACCCAGAAACTAATAAAATGAAAACTAACAAAATTACAAAAAATTAAACTAATGTTAATTTAAAACTGAAAATATAAAAGTTAATTCAAAATATTCCTAAAAGCCCTAATAGTCGCTATGTAAATCATTCTAAAATAACACTGTAGTAAAGACACATCAGCCACAAAAACAGTCATATTAAAGGGGTCATATGATGTTGCTAAAAAGAACATTATTTTGTGTATTTGGTGTAATGAAATGTTTTTATGCGGTTTAAGGTTAAAAAAACACATTATTTTCCACATACTGTACATACTGTACATTATTCATACCTTTCTGAAACGTCGATTTTTACAAAGCTCATCGGCCTGAAAAGCGAGGTGTGCTCTGATTGGCCAACTATCCAGTGCACTCTACCAGGAAACGGTACTCCATAAAATGTGCTGCACACATCTGATTATTTGGGTTGAAGTGTTCTGGAACAGTGTTGTAAATACAACTTAACCACTGATTTCTAGTCGTGTCCATTTTTGGAAGGCCAAACAAAGTAGTTTCGCTTTCACAACGAAACACAGCGTCACACACGGCGGCCTAGAGTGAGCGGAGGCTGGCGTGCTGAGTGAGCGACGGCCGGTGGGCTTGAGAACAGCGCGGCCAGCGGATTCGACGAAGGAGCGGCCGGCGGGCTTGCGGCAACCACATGTGACAACCCCGGGCTGGACTCCGCTTCGTCCACGGTGAAA
>NW_015628313.1:371595-389604 GCF_001515625.1 Sinocyclocheilus rhinocerous
CACGACATGGCGGCAGCGGCAACAATACTACAGCGAGAATAAAAGTTATGCTTTCTTTCTTTGCGTGAACATTTGGGCGTTGTTATGCAAATCTTCCCACATAGTGATGTAGGTATGTGGGGGCGTGTTAGAACGAGCCGTTTTAGGTAGGCGTGGTTGACTCTTAACTTTGATAAAGAATATCTCTTTGGATTTGAGACTTTAGTCTTTGCAACTTTACAGATCTTCTTTATGCACCAAGAGCTTGTAACACTCCAAAGAGAAAGGAAAAATTTAAATCGCATCATATGACCCCTTTAACAGTCTATAGAGAATTTTTTCTCAAGGTCCACTGCTTTATTTTGAATTGACCTAAAAAAATTATTCTTAAATATTATTCAGCCATTTCTTGTAATGCATTTTTTGTTTATGTATCATATGTTGATTGTAAAGAACTGATGAATTTGTGCCCCTTGGAGAGCCAATGTTGGATACTGTAATGGAGGTGAGAGATGAGACAGGACGTCTCGTCACTGAAGGAGAAGGACAGCTGTTCATTGTATGGTACAATTGTCTAAAACATTAAAAAAAAATACAGTTAAAACAGTAATATCATGAAATATTCTTTTTTACAAGTTTTAATAACTGATTTCTGTTTTAATATATTTTAAAATATAATTTATTCCTGTGATGCAAAGCTGAATTTTCAGCAGCCATTACTCCAGTCTTCAGTGTCACACAATCCTTCAGAAATCATTCAAATATTCTGATTTGCTGCTCAAGAAACATTTCTTATTATCATCAATGTTGAAAACAGTTGTGCTGTTTAATATTTTTGTGATAAATTTGTTTCCGGATTCTATGATGAGTAGAAAGTTCAAAAGAACAATTTATTTAAAATGTAATTTTTTGTAGCATCATAAATGTCTTTAGTGTCATTTTAATGCATCCTTGCTCAATAAAAGCAATAATTTATTCAATATGCGTGATTCCCATTTGTATTTCCGGGGCAGGAAGGATCGGCTCATCAAACGCTTTGGTCAGCGGGTACACCTAGAAGCCTTGCAGCAGGTAGCTGATAAATGACCCATGTGTTATGTAACAACTTTGGCATGTATTTATATTAACATCTAAGAGTATTTAAAGGTACATATATGATCTTACATAATTATTTATTTCTTTGTTCAGATCATTGAGAATTTGCCTCAGGTGGAGGCTTGTGCAGTGAGCCTGAGTGAGGGTGACAGGCTGCCGGCATTTATAGTGCTCACATCAGGTCAACCAGGAACCCTTTCATCCTCTGAATTTTCTCATCAAAAACCTTTCCAACATTCTACACAGTCCTCTGAAGACCTCACCACTGTCGACGTCTCGAGAAACTCCCCCTCCCCCTCACTCAGAGCCATTGAAGATGAGATTCGCAAGAGGTTATCACAGCTTTTGGCCAGTCACAGCATTCCAGACATGATATTCTTCATCCCTGCTCTTCCACTCACCTCTCATGGCAAGTGAGCACCATCCTCTAAAGGCCTGTTCACACTAAGAATAATAACTTTAAACATAACAGTAAGGATAACTATTTTAGTGATTTCAATAATATAATTTCTCTGTGCCGTTATTGTTATAGCTGTGGTGTGGTCTCTGCAATTCTTATAAATTTAGAATGATTTTTAAAACCATATCTTTATCGCCATTGTTATAGTTATTGTCCTTGTCCTTTAAAGTACCCCTAATAATTTAATTAATGTTAACCAATCCAAATATAATTAATTAAATTAAATTTAAATTAACCTTTTATGCAAGTAACTATTTGTGCTTTTATACTTTTTATTATACATTGTTATATCCAAAAATGTTAATGTATATGAAATGATTAAAAATGACTTTTTTTTTAAAGCAATTACAAAACATAAGAGGCTAAATTAAAAAATAGACTGTTCTAAAATATTATTATTATCATTAGACATTTTCATTTTGTTTCATTAAGCTTTGGTATTTCTATCACAAATAAACATGTGAACATGTTTTTTCATTGTAGTCATAGATCATCATCACAGTCATTTTTATATTCCTGTTGCATGTATTTTTAGGTAAAATAGCCATTGAGGAGTTGATGAGGATGTGTGACACTCAAAAACAAAATATGAATACACAAACTGTATGGAAAAACATTGAATCTGTGAGACTGAAGTTACAGACTCTGTGGAAGGTATAAATAGCATTTATTCTTTTTGCACAAAATGTATTAGTACTAATTGTTTGACACACGGAGGTATTTATTAAATAATATCTTTCCTATTGCCTGCTGAGTGCAACTGCCATTGTGTGCTTGTCTGTGTATATTAGGAATGTCTTGGCCTGCCGAATGACGTGGTGGTTGAGGAAGATGCACACTTCATGTTAAGTGGAGGAGACTCCCTTCAGGCCCTGCGTCTCTTTGATGAGATCACTGTTGCCATGGGGACAACCTCTGTGGGCCTGCTGGAGGTCATATTAGATGGCTCTTTCTCAGATGTGGTTAGCCACGTCATGACAGAAACACATAATGCAATCCAGCCATCAAAGAAGAGAATGCTGGATGATTCAGACTCTATAGTTTCACCTAAAAGACAACAAAAGGAAATGACCACAGTGAATGCTATAGAAAGCACAGTGGGTTTTTTAGTTCCCTCAGTGAGCAGGACTATGGGATTTAGTTGTGAGACGAGCTGGAGAGGTTATCAGTCGGGAGTGTTTTCAGAAAATGCAAGAGAAAAACTTCTCAGATGCACTAGGAACAAACAAGAGCAAACTTACGGTGACAAATACTTCTGAGGATAATGTGGATTTAATATCTAATAATCCTTCACATGAACTTTATAATATATCTCAGGAAAATCCTGCTGTTAAAAAGATCACAGAGCTCCATGTTCCTCAAGACGTTACTGAGACGTTTCCCGTCTCTGAGAGCCCAGGTATAGGTGAAGGTTCAAGGGAAGACTCTTCCGATGTCTTGCCGCTGGGCCTGCGGATCCTCTGGAGCTCAGACACGGGCAGGTGTGTGGACGCCTCTCCAGTGCTGCTAATAGGACCACCGTGTTCATTGGCTCTCACTCGCACAGACTGTAGGCTCTTGACTTGTCCAACGGAGAGGTCATCTGGGGAGCGTATCCTCGGAGATCGACTGGAGTCTTCAGCTGTCATTTCCAAATGTGGCAGCCTTGTAGCAGTAGGTTTGTACTAATTTTTAAAAGGAATGTTTAATTTAATTAAGGGAACTAACATGGTTGTTGTAATAAGGTTGTTATTACTTTAGCTTGAATATGGGGGGTTTTGACTAAAAGCAGAACTTAAGAGATTTCAGGGCTAAATGTATCAGTTTATTTGTCATCCACATTTGTAACCTGAGTTTAACCCT
Source organism: Sinocyclocheilus rhinocerous (assembly GCF_001515625.1). NCBI lineage: Eukaryota > Metazoa > Chordata > Actinopteri > Cypriniformes > Cyprinidae > Sinocyclocheilus > Sinocyclocheilus rhinocerous. Next base: position 374,972 of record NW_015628313.1, read on the forward strand.
TTTTCTCAGGCTGCTATGACAGACAGATATATTTCCTGGATGTTTCCTGTGGGGATACTGTGTGGACGTTTGAGACTGGGGATGTAGTGAAAAGTTATCCTACTGTAGACCCTAAAACTGCTGGTTTTCGCAGGGTCTCATGATGGCTTTGTTTATGCACTAGACCCACTGGTAATATACAAGATAAATTCTTCTCAGTTTTAATTATATGTCTGTAGTGCTAAACAGTGTTGTTTTAGTATTATTAATATACCATTATAGTGTTTATTGATATCTTTATTTAGCTTTAATTTTTATATTTTCAGTTTTTATTTTAATTTGAGTTTTAGTAATTTTGTTTTTGCATGTCATTCTTATTAATGTTTTAAAAATATATATTTGTTAAGCTTTTCATTTCAGTTTTAGTTTAGTAACTTGTTTTATTTCAATTAGTCTAAAGTTTAAAGTTTGAGTATGATATTTATATTTCATCTTTGTCAATTATCAAAAAATATTGGTAATAGTTTTTTTTTAATTAACAATAACAACATTGTTGCTAAAACTAAATGTGTATTAAATTAGTTGTACTCTGTTTTTTGTAAATATGTTCTTTTAGATTGTGTCTGTCACCTTAACATTTCACACACTTGTCTCTATTTCTCCCAGGCTAAGACTTGTATATGGCAGCACTATTGTGGAGGAGGTGCAGTGTTTTCATCCCCTTGCATCCGCTCGTCTCCTAGACAGTTATACTGTAGTACGCTGGGAGGGAATCTCCACTGTCTTGATCCAGTAAGTAAATGTTCCTTTTTTTATTAGAGTGAAAAAGACATATTAGTATTGTTTAAGTTTGTTTAAGTTTGTCTGTCCGGGACAGTGGAAAACTCTTGTGGACACATTCCAGCAGCGTCCCGGTTTTCTCATCTCCTCACTGCTCTGATTCTTCTATCTACATTGGTTCAGTAAATGGACATATTATTGGAATAAGCCATTCTGGAGATATGGTGAGAGGAAAAAGGAAAAAGGACAAGTTGCCCTAAGAGAGGATAAATTAAATGTATATGACTTTAATCACGATTTTAATTCTTATCTTTCAAAATTGTGGTCTTTACTGGTAGAGCAGCAATGAACAACAACAATGCTTTGTTGTTCTACTATATATATATATTGCACTCATTTTTCAGACCTTATGTTGCATTCATGCCATGTCGTAATTACCGTAGGCTTGAGATGACAACATGTGACTTACTTTCCTATTTGGAGCTGTTCACGTCCTCGGAATTATGCATTTCTATAGCACCACTATCAACGCCTAAATATATCTGCAGTGGTCAGGTAGTACAGCGGTCACGTGGTACAAGTAGGAGCTCTCCGAAAAGTCCCATCAAGCTGTAATTACGAGGAGGAGATGAACGCTTTTTACACGTTGAAACCTCAAAATTACAGTAATTTCAACATGGCATGAACGCACCTTTAGTTCATTGCTTTTAGCTTATTTTTTTTATCTAATTAAAAAGAGGCTTTATGGCAATAATCTTTTACTCTTTAGATGTAATGCATTAGACTTTAATTGCACTGTAGAGATGATTATGAAAATGTCTACATTGATTTTGAGTTATTTGCATTTTGTGCACCAAAGTTAGATTTTTGTTCCATTATTTTGCAGTTATGGGAATTCTCCACTAAAGGACCAATCTTCTCATCGCCATGTGTTTCCTCTGTGACATTTTGGACTAATCAGCCAGTTTCTACAACCATTAGAAACACATCAACATCACCCAGTCACATGTGGGTCACATGACGGTCATATATACTGTATAAATGGTGATAATGGATTACTGTGGCAGTTCCAGACCACAGGCAAGGTGTTCTCTACTCCGTTTGTGTTTGACAGCGATCCGTAGGGTTTGAGGACATGTGCTCCACTGATGGAAAGGTGTGGATTTTAGATGGAGAAACTGGCACACTGAAGGCTACCTTGTCATTGCCAGGCAAGCTTTTCTCCTCTCCTGTCGTATGGGGGCATAATTTAGTGGTGTAAACATAATAATGATTAATAACGATTATGTTTACTGTCTAGAACTGACCAAACAGTGATTAATCACAATGACAAACCCATGTGCAACTGGATAAGTATATTTTTTTTATGGGTGACTCCCAAAAGCACCTATTAAAAAAAATGACATGGATATATTCAGTAGGCATTGTATGTATATATACCCTGCAAAATACATAAATGTTTTTAGCATTAATGTTCATGTATGTTTTTGTACAAAAACAGGAGTTTCAGTCCACTGAGTTCAAACAGCTTCCTTTAATTTTCTCTACATATTTCATGACATTTGCGTCACCTTTTCTGTGATGGGTTTTTCTAAAGTGGAACCAAAAAAAGTGCAATTATCAACAAACTTTTTGTTTTATATCACATACAACACTGTTTACGCTACACTATTGCACACGACCAATATAAAAACAGTGACGCGACTGCAATTCAGGAGATCTCCAAAGGAATACAGTCTGCTTCATTTCACCTCTATACATACATACATACCTATACATACATTACATACATACAACATTACATTAGATAGTGGAGTCAGTGGCTCTGCTGAGAGATCAAGGCTTCGTTTTAATAACCTCCATCATTTAGCAGACGCTTTTTATTCAGAGCAACTGCACCTACAAGAACAACCCCCCTGGGGTTAGCTGCCTTATTCAAGGACATAGAGGTGATGTCCATTAATAGTCCATTCATTCACTTACTAGAAATGCTCCCTTTTTTTGTAAAGGCTATTTCCATTGGCTAGACCTCTTGTTCTTACTATCTCCCCCCGGGACGTTGCATTTGAAACACTGATCTCCCATCACTTAGCCGTGTTGCAGGTTTTGCTAATTAGCGGTAAAAGAGATGCTAGCACACGCTACTCCAGCATAGCATTGTTTATGTTACAGCAAGCAGGCGGTTCCCAGGCAACCAATTCTACAGAAACAGGCGGGTATAGACACTGCAAGTAGATTTTTCATCAATTGACAGCACGGCTCAAGTGCATATATACTATGTTGTCATGGAAACTTGAAGGAAAAATTAATTGTTAGTTAATTACATGAGTAAACATTGCTGACGTGTCATTATCATTATGATTTTTAGCAATAGTTAAAATGACAGTACTCACAGTTGTCACGGACACAGTGAAGATCTTTTTACTTTGCCAAGATATCAAATATAAGAAATAAGTGACAATGTCTGTCCATCGGCAAGGTCTGTGAGCGCCAACTCATTTGAGTGCATACATGGAAAAAGAAAACAAGAAAAATTACAAAACCGTTTCTCTGATTTACATGCTTGCGGGAACGAGGAGTGAAATTTGTGAAGGTTTCATCAGTTGTGTCCTTATTAGCCCTTGAATTGCTTCCCAGAATTGTCACCAAAGCAATAACATACTTTCTTGTTTTACTTGACATGTTACATTTGTACTTAATGTGAACCACTCATATTGTTTTAGTAATATCTAGAATCAACAGTTTGACATGCATTGTGTATATATACTGTTAACCACTGGCAACTTTAAAGGTATGAAGGGCTGCAACTTCCCTGAAGATTCTAGGGCTTGTTTGATAGGCTGTGACACAAAATGAGTAAATGTACTTTTGATGCATGTTATTGCAATAATCCTGTGTATTGAAAACCAGAGGGGCAGGTTGATGTCATTGTCTATGTGATCATTTGATAAAATCCTTAGTGAATCTGAATATTGGTACAATATTTAGTCACTAAATTACCAAATATTCGGAAATGCCTGATAGCTCAAAAGTAAATTATAGACTTTTTGTTCAGAGCAAGAGGTGAGCTGGGGAGCAGTGATGGCTAAGTGATGTGGATGAAGGAGATGACTTATTTGCATTTTCACTGGTCAGCAGTAATGGATCACTTGATGATCTGTGGGCAGTCGCTCCAGGCTTTGGCCTTACGCTTTGCTAAGGCAAGCCAGGCAGGCTCGGTAGAAACCTGGGTAGTGTCACCAGGAGGGAAGCGCTTTGCCACATCTTTTGTTGCTGGCGGAGATGGTGTAGAGTCTGTAATTTCAACTGTCCAAAGAAAGAAAGAAAATCACTATAAAGACTCAGAGATTGCTCTTTTATGTTTATTTTTTATTTTTTGTGGTTCTATATCTTAGTTTAAAAGCATCACATCTTGATGGGAACCGGTCTAAATCCCACTCTCATGTCAGTTGCAGTTCAGCTAGGGGAATGTTTATTAAGGAAATACATAACAAAACCTACATAACAATTGAGCATTAGACCCAAAGTTACCAAAAACAACCCCAGTATAAAGCTAATGAAGGGAAATTTAATCAAATACATTTTTTTTTTTACCTGTGACTGAGCTGGGCAAGGTATTTGCTTTCTTCAAGTTGTCACGTCGTTCAAAACGGGCCAGGAGTGTGTCTGGTCTCTTATTCTCATCTGCTGTTTGAGGCTTGGGAGGGCTGGAACTTCCATTGCCCTTATCCTCTGTGGGACTGATCATTCCAGCCTTTCAGAGACAAACAACACCATATTGTAGTTATATGTAGCAGGATTTTGGACCAAAAAGATTTCCTAAAGGACAAGGTTACCAAGCGCAACACCACAGAAATAAAAAACAAGTGATCAACAAAATGTTACTACTTGTGGCTGGTGAAATTTATGTGAAAGAGAAAGCTGTTATTGCTTGTTGCATTATATTGTGTTGCAGCTGGTTAAAACTCACTGTTATTGCAATTTTACATATAGTACCAACAGTGTAGCTATTTAATGATAATAGCTTGTGTGGCTATATTTATATACATACGCCATCTCTGTCTCTAGCCTGTTTCACAGCCAGCTTAGCTTCTCTCTGGCTCTTCCTATCCTCTCGGTTTTGCTGCTGTTCTCTGAAGCCTTTCTGTTTTTGCAGTGCCAGAGTGATCCAAAGTGGTCCTGTCTCTTTATCCTGTGTCCGTGAGCTGTCCAGAGAGTGCCTGGCCTGTAGAGAGGGTTTTTCTGTGAAGGAGAAGAAATGCAGACTAAAAACCATTTTAGAGTCTTCTACTCTTCTGTTGTACTCTCTACAAGAATAGTATCAATCTCAATTTTCTGAAGGAAATACCAATGCTCATACAGCAGGTCAGGAATATTGTTAAATCTTTAGGAAAGTTTAGCTTTCAGGCATTGGTTCTGCATGTATGATTTGTGTGAATCAACACAAATTTTAAGGAATATAAATAAATTGATGCTTTGCATGCATTACAATATTTGTGAAGATGATGCAATTATAGCTTTACAGTGCTTGAGTATTTCCAACCTTTTTTAATGAGTTCTGTCCTGCGGTCTGTTTTTTCTCTCCATGGGATGCTGATGGATGGAAAAAATGACTTCTTTTCTTTAAGCTCCTCCTCTCCTTGTACATTTTTCTGGGATGGTACAGATGCTGCAACTTCTTCCTTTTGATCACTGCTCTGCTCAAAATCTATCTGTTCTGCTTGACTTGTCCTAATTGAAATCAAGTCCCCTGAAGTCCTTCTGCCAGGCTTCGGGAGAGGAGAGTGTGGAGGTGTGACGCCTTCAGATGGTTTGAGGGAGGTAGCTGGTTTTTGGTAAAGTGGAGGCTTGGGGACAAAGTTGTCGGCTTCAGTGCGTGCCAAAGGGAGAGTATTTCTGCTAAACTTACTTCGAGATTCTTTACTGGGTGCTGCAGTGGTTCGAAATCCCGTAATCTCTTGTTGCGGAGAAACAGGGCTAGACTTTTCAGAGCGTGTAGAAGTGTCAGAGTCTTGGTCAATGGAGGTGAGGGGCACTGGGACACCTTCAAAACTGTCTCCTGCACTGTACCTTTTCTTCCTCTTCTCTGCAGATTGTTCATTGTGGAAGCGAAGAGAATAGTTGGTTCTTCTCAACTTAATTCCAAAAGGTGAGGGTCGCTCATCACCACTCTGATCCTTCTGATCCCTTTCATCCTTTGCATCCAAGTCTTCTGATTCTACCTGACTTAAGGATCCAGTCTCAGATCTCTGGGACTTGGGAGATCCATGTGGTGGACTGGGAACAAGGAAGGAGGGGAGGTCTTTGGAAAACATGCATTCTTCAGCACTATCTGCGATGCGGACAACTTTGCTTCCCCTGCTCTGGATCTTGGTACCTAATTTTTGTACAGAGGGAGTTTCCGTAGATGGTGATTCTATTGTCACACCTTCTTTGTCTTCCTGACCAAAACTCTCTGAGTTCCTGTTGGAATCAGCAAATTTCTTTCTGGCTGGAATGATGGAAAACTTAGCACTGGCTGACATGGTTTTCCTGAGGTTGCTGTGAGAGAATGGCACTGTATTTAGATCCTCACTTATCGGCCTGCGACTCTGATCTGGGTATTCGGGGTATTTTCCATCCTCAGCACCTTTAAAAATTTTGGATCGGATACTTGCCCATTCTGCCAAGACAGCAGCATTTGACTGGTCTACAGATAAGGAAGACTCATATAAGGATTTGGTTTTTCCAGATTTACGATCCGGCGAAGTCTTGCTCTTGGTTGGAGGAGTGCTTATGGCCTTTTTGCCTTCCGAAAGGCCAAGTAGGGACTTGCAGGCTGTGTCCTTGATCTGATCGAGATTGACTGCAGTTCCACAAAGTTGGGCTCCTGTCACAAGAATTGCAGTATGTGGGACATAAAGAGATGAAGACCGAGTTGGTGAATCTGTGCATCCTGGTGAAGAAGCTTTGGCTCCCTCCCTGGTTTCAGCTGTTGATTCACCCTGTTGGCCAGTTGATGGAGTAACAGGAGTGAGGTTGACCTTCTGGAATAGTATCTGCTTCTCGCCTGAAGAGACCTTGAAAGTGAAGGGCCTCTGTCTCTCCTCCATCTCTCTCCATCTCAGTTCCTCTGCTTTTCTTTTCCATTCTGGGTCAGTAGCTCCAGCTTTCTCCTCTAGCTGTTGCCTCTTTCTTTCCTCCTCTTCCTCTAGTCTTTTCTTCTCAGCCTCCTCTTGTCGGCTTCTTTCCTCCTCACGGAGGCGTTGCTCTTCCTCTCTCTGCCGTTTCTCCTCTAACTCTTGAATCCTACGTTGTTCTGCCTCCTCCTCTTTTCTCCTTCTCTCCTCCTGCTCCCTTTTTCTTTCCTCTTCCAGACGAAGACACTCTGCCTCAAGTTCCTGCTGCCTTCTCTCCTCCTCTGCTCTTCTTCTTTCCTCTTCCTCTTTCCACATTCTTTCCTCCTCTTGCCTCTTTCGCTCTTCCTCGTGTTTTAATCTTTGCTCTTCCTCTTCTCTCCTTCTTTCTTCCGCTTCCCTTTCTTTCCTTGCCTCTCGTTGCGTCCTCTCCTCTACTTCCTTTTGCAGCCTTTCCTCCTCCTGTCTGTCTTCGTTTAGCCTCTGCTCCTCAATTCTCCTCAGTTGTTCCTCCATTTTTCTCTCTTCCTCTTGTTCCCTTCTCTGAAGCTCAAGGCGTTCTAGCTCCTCCTCATGAAATCGTCGCCTTGTCGATTTCTCAGTGGGTTCATAATCCTCTTTGCTCCTATGGATAATGTTATAGTCCTCTCTTGACAAATCAAAGACTTCTTCGTCCTTTTGTGTTTCAGATTGCTCTTGCATTTCAGAGAAATCCTCTTCCTGAAACTCCTGAAATATATTAAAGTTACAGAAGTTATTGCTTTTAGAGTTATATTCTTCAAAGGAATAGTTTACAGAAAATGTTTTATTTGTTTACGATTTACTTCGTGCAAAATCTGTATGACTTTCTTGTGTGGAACACAAAATAAGATATTTTGGAAAATGTCTCACTGTTTGTTTTAGGGATGCACCGAATGTCCGGCAACCAAAATGATTCGGCCGAACACCGAAAGATTTTTTTTGCTATTTTCGGCCGAATAATTTTGGTTGCCGAACATTTGGTGCAAAAACATAAGCGAAAAGGCCGAATAATATGTACCGAACAATGATTAACGCAATCAAATAAAGGCACGCACTAATGCAGCAAACATGTCGGCAGTATGAAAGTATTTAAAACTATCAGAGAAAGACGGAGAAATCATTACAAGCACGAAGCACAGACAGCGAGAGACTGTTTAGTGTTGCATGCATCACATGTCTCCGATGAGAAGAAGAGGTGGCTGATGCTGGTCTGACAGCGCTGCACGAGCTGGCGGCGCCAGGGTTCAAAGTCCAAAGCGCGAGGAAAATCTGTGCTTAAACTTGTTACTCGTCAGTTGCTCAGTAACATTTTTGTGAATTTTTTTAAAGGCATGTGACAATGCGATACGTGCGACAAACATCTTGCCAAATTCGTAATGAGAATCATTTATAAATCTGCATGCTGTTGTCAACAAAAAGAAGCACTGAGATCTTCCTGCGGGTTTCTGCCAAAATAAAAGCCGAGAAAAAGCAACATCTCCATCAACATTCATAAATGTTAGTATTGTAATTTTACTGTTGTTCTGTAAAATAAAATAAAAAAGACAATAATAATGATAATAATAATTACCCTACAACAGCTCTATAAATACATTTATTATAACATTCAGTTTTAAAAGAATTCTCTTCAACTTACCAAGGCAGCATATATTTGTACAGTAAAAAATACATGCCTGATTTAAGTCTCAAAAATGGCCAAAAAATATTATTTTACTAACTTATTCATTTTAGGTTAAATTGTGCTTTGTTGATATAATGTCTGCTAGAATGTAAAAAAAAAGATCAGTGTTAAGTAAATATTTTTAAATTGTTGTTTTGCAATTGATTTTTTATTTGAAAAGCAGGACTAAACAGTAAAAAGCACATTTTGGCTATTTAATTTATGCAATGGTGAAAAAAATGGCAAAATAGGCCTACATGGGGGAAAAAATACGAAAAACCGTGTTTGTATTCGGCCTTCGGCTCAGTGTTTCATTTTATTCGGCTTCGGCCAAGAATTTTCATTTCGGTGCATCCCTAGTTTGTTTGGGGGTTTTTTGGTCCATATTTGTCCAATGTTGTTTTAGACCCCACTGACTTTCATTGTATGGACAAACACAGTTCAAACATTCTTCAAAATATTGTCTTCTGTCTTTCAAGTCATACAGGTTTGGAACAACATGAACGTGAGTAAATTGATGACTGAATTTTCTTTTTTCTGTGAACTCTTTAACACATCTTTATACATAAAAACTATCCCAAAGGGCTGTTCACATTTTGAAGAACACCTTTCCCTTTACCTGTGTGAATCTTCTATGTTTGCGTGACACTCTCTGGTTCTTCGGTTTGACAGACAGTTTATGTTTGGCAGCAGTGTTGTCCAAGCGTGGGACAGACTGAGGGACAGCATCTAGATTGATGGACTCAATTGTGCCAGGGGGAGGTGGGCGCTTAGTGCGTGGGGATTTGACTGGAGTTCTGTGCTGGACCGTGTCGTGGCTGCCAGCCTAATTGTAAAGCAAAAACACATACAAGTTTGTGACTATTGGAGCGCAGGATTCCAAAGCATATTATATGTATGGGGAATCAGTGTATTGACAGTATGACAGTTTTACAGTTTCCCGCAGCTTAACTAGAGCACGCTATTAGCAACAAGGTTGCTGACAAAATGTATAACTTGAATGCACTAAAAGTTGCTTTCAATAAATGTGCCTGCCAAATGCATAAATGTACATTTTTGCAAGTGAGGGAATCTGTCTTACAACATTACTCTCCAAAACAGAGCAGTGATTAAAATTCTTTCTGTTGATGTCCATTTAAATGGTCTAATCTAGTATATGACTGACATAGCATTTATGTAAGTAGTGGATAATAATTAGAAGATTAACTTACTTTTTCCTTGGCTTCGGTCTCTGGTGGCTCATTCTCCACCTGAGCAAAAACCCTCAGTGAACTTTGTGGTATCTCTTCTTCATCTGAGCTACCTTCATCTCCCTCACTCTTTCTAAGTGAAGGAGGTCTCTGACCAAATTTGATATTATGTCCAATTTGCCTCTGTCAACAAAGCATATAGAGTAAACAAAAAAAAAAACCTTTGTTTGTTTTTGCTGCCTTGTTAGCCAAATTATAGAAAAGGAAGGAATTAGGCAACATTAAGTCCTAAAGATACCAACATAACAAAACAGTCTAACACAAAGTGTATACACTTGGTGAGATGCTTATATGAAAACTGTGTTAGTAAAGTTTGGTGCAAGACTTAATTGTGTGCATAGGAACAATTTTGACAGACAGACAGAACAATTTTAATTAGGGCTGAACGATTTTGGAAAATAATCTAATTGCGGGGTTTTTTTAACCAATATTGCGATTGTAATTTAATATGCAATTATTTTTTAAAGCTCTTTATGTTCTGTATTATTGAACAAAGACAAGCTATAAATCATTGTATAGTATGACCAACAAAATATTAGATAGATTAAACATAAATGCTCTTTTCTGTAGGCCAGGCCTATATGTTATGATGAAATTAGGTGATGCATGAATTGATATGAATGACATTTTTATTTAACAACTACAATCACAGTACATTGACTGATTTGTTGAACTTCCAACCTTGTAAGCATGTAATAATTATGACAACATAAAGCACTGACAAATAAGCCTGGTGTAAACATTAATATGTTTTACCACTGTCACGAATCCGGTCCGTGGACTTCCGTCCGATTGCCACCAGAGGTCACTCATCCATCATATTGACTCTCTCACTACACTGACTGTTGCACGTCACCACGGACTACATTTCCCATGCACCATTTCACTAATCACACACTCACCTGAAACCAAACACACACACTACATAACACCCATTTAGTTCCTGCTCAGATCGCCGAGTATTGTTTAGCGTGTATCACTGCTATAGCTGATAGCTACCTTACGGAGCCTGCTTTAGTTTTCTAGCCTTATCTTAGTCTTGCCTTGTCTGTTTCCTCGTGTTCTGATCATTGCCTGTGTACTTTGGATTACCTCTCTCGTCTTGCCCTGTTCGGATACTGTTTGCCCCTGCCTGGACCTTTGCCTTGTACCTGGATTATCTCTCTAGTCTCGCCCTGTTGGATTACGCTCGTCGTCGACTGACCCTCACTTGTTTACCAGACTGCTCTTGCCTTGTCTTCTACATACCAGTTTGCCATTGTCTGACCTATGCCTGTTTCTGAACACGTCTGCTAAATAAAGCTAGCAAATGGATCCGCACGTCTCGTTCGTCCCGTAACAGAATACTCGGCTGCACAAGGATCCAGCAGCTGTTCAAGTGGACATGGGCCAGGTATGGACACCGCAAGGATTTTATTAGCCCTTAAACAAGACACTCAATCTTTGGAGACTTATATTCGAGAGTTTGTAGCCATTGCTAACTACTCTGATTTACCGGACATTATTTTAATAGAGTTTTTTTTGTGATGGCGTGAATCAACCTCTTCAGTCAAAGCCTCTTCAGCCAGTTTTGCAGATTATGCTTTGTTGACTGTTGGCTCTCTGTTCACTGTGGGTTTCGTGGAGGAGAAACGCGACATCGTGTCCATGCCGGTTATGGCGACCGTGAGATTTTGTCAGCCACAAGCTCAGGGACATTCAAGTGTACTGATCACTACTCCGGTGATTCAACCCGTTCGTGGAATGGCGGTCGCACCGGAGCACGCTCACATAATGGCGGCGACAGCGGAGCCTGTTTACAAAATGGTGGCGACTAGAACGCTCGGTCATGTCACTGCTGCCCTTCATGAGGCAAGTCAGTTGCCCTTCATGAGGTCCTTGGGGCCGTGTATGCTCTGTCTGTGTTGTCTGTCTCTGCTCTCTCTACGTTACAGTCTCTGCCATGGTCTCCTGATCAGTTTGGCTCCACCGTGGGGGTCTTCTGCTCCGCCGTGGTGGTCTTCTGCTCCGCCATGGTGGTCTTCTGCTCTGTATGCTCTGGTCTGGTGGTCTTCTACTCCGTCTGCTCCGGTCTGGTGGTCTTCTGTCCTGCTCTGGTGGTCATCTGCTCCACCGTGGAGATCTTCTGTTCTGCTCTGGTGGTCTTCTGCTCCGCCGTGGGGATCTTCGGTCCCCAGTCAAGTCATTGCTGATCATTCTGAGTCAAGTCAAATCATCACCGATCGTCATGAGTCAAATCAAGTCATCACTGATCGTCATGAGGCAAGTCAAGTCACAGTTGATCGTCATGAGTCAAGTCAGGTCATCGCTGATCATTCTGAGTCAAGTCAAATCATCACTGATCTTCATGAGTTAAGTCAAGTCACGGTTAGGGCTGTCGCGGTGAAGGAATTTCCCTTGCGGTAATTTTGAGTGGCTCAATAGCGTGGTATGCGGTATTATCGCCATATATATATCTCTATATATATATATATATATATATTAGGGGTGCAATGGTTCAACTTACTCATGGTTCATTTTCACAAATATATATGACTATATATAAGTAATCGCACATGCTCAGTTGATCTCTCTCTCATTCGTTGCCTGTTTAGGCTTTTTAAGTGCAAATCTATGGAGTCTCAGTACAAATCAGCATGGTACACATTATGTTATCATTACTAACTTATTTAATATTTGTCAGCAGTCGCAGCTGGTATCCCCAAACCCACTCACTCTAGCCCACCTGTTCCTGAACTAAGTCCCCTGTCTGTAGCGCTTCCCACTATGGGGATCGCTTTATGGTGTATTTGGGCTGCATACACCACCACTCAAACTCTAGAGACAGCGGCGGCCACTATGATGTTTCCAAAGGTGGCGGCTGACGCTGCAGAACCTCCCGAAGTAGTGGTGTTCGCTGCTGTGGTCCCTGAGGCGATGGCACCTGCCGCAGCTTCACCAGAGGTGGCAGCACATGCTGCAGAATCTTCTGAGGCGGAGGCGCTCGCTTCAGCTCCTTGCACGATGGTGACGCTCCGCAACGCACCTTCAGCCTGTCTTGTCACGGTCGAAGGAACCATTACTGAACTCTCCCCGTATCCTGATGCTTTGAAATCTCGTCCTGTTCTGAATCAGCCATGGGGGCTGGTTGTGAACTGTATGTTCGTCTAAGGGTCGCTAACGAAATTGTTTCTGAATTATCAATTTTCCCGCAATGAGCCTGATGTTGACTCTACTGTCTGTTCCGATCCCACTGTCAATACCAATTTAGTACTGTCTATCTGCCCAGTATCAGTCCATGAGTTGTGTGTCAGTCCAGTTCCAGGCGGTGCTCTTGGTTTTGAACAGTCCGTTCATCCTATCTCAGCCAATGCATCCTGTGTTGAACTGTCTGCTAATCTGATTTCAGTTAACGAGTCTGATTTTAAACCATCTGTCTGTCCAGTTTCAATCTATGAACATGTTATTTGCCCCATTAGTCCAGTCACGACCCCAGAAACCTTACCTGAGCTCCCTGTAGGCTCTAGTAGCCTTGTCACAGCCCAAAGATCCTCCTTTGAACTCTTAGCCCTGTCTGTCATGAACTCAGAAACTATAAATGAACCATATGTCTGTCCAGTTTCAGTCAAAAAGCCTGATTATGAACCGTTTGCCCACTCAGTTGTCATCAGGGAAACGGTTGAGGGACTCGTTATATTTCCTGCCACGGTCCTTGGGGCCGTGTATGCTCTGTATGTGTTGTCTGTCTCTGCTCTCTCTACGTTACAGTCTCTGCCATGGTCTCCTGATCAGTTTGGCTCGCCGTGGTGGTCTTCTGCTCCGTCTGCTCTGGTCTGGTGGTCTTCTGTCCTGCTCTGGTGGTCATCTGCTCCACCGTGGAGCTCTCATCTTGCCCTGTTCGGATACTGTTTGCCCCTGCCTGGACCTTTGCCTTGTACCTGGATTATCTCTCTAGTCTCGCCCTGTTGGATTACGTTCGTCGTCGACTGACCCTCGCTTGTTTACCGGACTGCTCTTGCCTTGTCTTCTACATACCAGTTTGCCATTGTCTGACCTATGCCTGTTTCTGACCACGTCTGCTAAATAAAGTTTGCAAATGGATCCGCACGTCTCACGTCTCGTTCGTCCCGTAACAACCACACTACTTTAGGTAATTCAAAGTCACTGTAATAAACATAGGTAAACGATACAGTATAATCAGTATAATACATTATAATCAGTGACACTGTGTACACTGGATGTGGCGCGGCGCGACCATAGACAGTATAGGGCGCAACACGACAAAACCCGACATTAAACTGATGCCTTGTTCTATTTATGACGTAGCCTACTGACACGAAGCTAAAGGAACACTCCACTATTTTTGAAAATAGGCTCATTTTCCAACTACCCTACAGTTAAACAGTTGAGTTTTACAGTTTTCGAATCCATTCAGCCGATCTCCGGGTCTGGCGGTAGCACACACCTGCATCACTTGAAACATTGAAAAATAGCATAGAAAATAACATTATTATTATTATTCTCTCTCTATTATTTATTTATTTTTGTGGGTTTCATGCTGTCCGCTAAGGCATAGGACACACACACAGGCTTTCCTCCTCACCAACGACATTAAACACCGTGTCTACACCGGACGCGAGCAGCAAGATACAGTATACTCAGTATAATACATTATAATCAGTGACACTGTGTACACTGGATGTGGCGCGGCGCGACCATAGACAGTATAGGGCGCAACACGACAAAACCCGACATTAAACTGATGCCTTGTTCTATTTATGACGTACTGACACAAAGTTAAAATGATTTGCAACGGTCGCTTTGTCGCGTCCAGTGTAGAGCTGTTGC
>NW_015628313.1:391184-394348 GCF_001515625.1 Sinocyclocheilus rhinocerous
TGTAGTTACATTGTGTACTAAGACCGACGTAAAATGAAAAGTTTTTTAGGCGCTGCGTAATATCATTGCGGCTGCTGCACCCATGGTACGGCAGCAAAGTTCCTTGATTATTACGCCGGAATGAGAGTATAGTTCCTAGCCATATCGGCCTAGAAAATCGCAACTTTTCATTTTCTGTCGGTCTTAGTACACGATGTAACTACAGAAGAGTCAAGTTTTAAAGGAAGAGTGTAGAGTTGACCAGTGTAGAGCTGTTGCGGCGCGACGCAACAACTGTAACGTTAGCGTTCGGTATAGACACGGTGAGTGAAGCCGAGAGTAAGATATGCCTCGTCAAATTTTCTGCATTTAGCTTTTAAATGACCAGCACCTGTCTGGGTCTGTGCGACTTCATCTATGGCTTTTCTCTTCCCTTTCACAAACCGATCCATCTCCCATTCTACGTTACGTCCTTTGGCTGTTTACTGTTTTATTTCTTTTCTTTTTCTGCTGATGGCCCACGCTCGACTTGAAGCAGCGCTGCTTAGACGATGGGTGTTTGTCATCAAAGTACTGCGAGAGCTATAAGAGAGTGTGGACATATCCTTATGCTTTCTCTCGCCGTACTTTGATGTCATACACCGATCGATCTTCAAGTCGAACACACTTCTTTACTCTCGCGTGTCATGTGACCGAGTGTAATTGCAGCCTCTGCGATTGAAAAATCGCATTTTTTCATATCGCGATATTATCGCAAATGCAATTAATCGTTCAGCCCTAGTTTTAATTATACTGTTTATGTGAAAACTCTCACCTGAATGTCCCTAACTTTGTCTGAAACGTTTTCCTGGGACATTGTCTGTCCTGGATATGTCTTCTCTGAGTCCTCTGGGATAAATACACTCTCGTGTGAAAAAGCTCGGGACCCTAGAGTGTTTAACTCCCTGTGAACACAAATATGAATGTTTTCAGTACACAGCTCAACAAATTAACTCATCTAAATAAATAAAAGCATCTAAAATAAAAGCAATACATTTTGCATACATGAGAAAAGGCAGACCCAGCAAAAATGGTTATAAAGTACCTTAGATACTGATCATTCTCCTCGATAACTGAGACCACCCCATTGCAAACACTGTCAGTGGAATGGCTAGGTTTAAGTTCAGATCCCTCAAACCCACGTTCTGCTTCCCTCTTTTTCTTCTTCCCAAATAGACGCCGGAATGGCTGGAATTTGCCCTGCCGTCGCCACTCTGGTAAAAAGTGGGGTCATTGGGGGCAAAGAAAGGTGATAAATAGTTAACAAGTAGCAATAACCATACAGTTTTACAGTATGTACAAAAATGTGAGGATTTTTAATTGATGTCCATGAAATGGAGGATCAGAACAGGCTATGGAATTATGTTATATTGGGGGTAAGCCTTTGTTCTGAGACGGCTTTCATAATTATGGTGAACAGATGTCTTGTTTAAACATACAGTAATGTCGAGGTCCTATAAAGCCCTATGATCTTGAAAAGGCATCACAGAAAAAAGAGAAAGCCAACAATTAGAAGCCATCTGCAAATAATAAATTTTTTATGTAGCTCAGTATCAGTAATACAAAGTTGTGACACTGTTTTGAGAACAGAGGAGTTTTACATGCTTTACCGAAAACATTTTGCGGGTATTTACGCTTCAAGTATTTACGATTATGAAAAGTCTAAATGTCCTCCAATGTGCATTTAAGAAAGATCGCAATCCAGCCACTCAAATGCACACAATATGTGATCACAGGTATCACAGGGGGATGTTGTAGGTTCCTATCAATCTACTTAAACATCCCAGCTTGCTCACTGCCGAATTTGTTAGGCCATATTCTTTTTAAAGCTGCTTGGATGAATATGTATTGTGAAAGTCACTACACATATAATTTAAACTACACTGGGTTGAAGGTTTTTCTTAATGCTAAATAAGCTACTTTCTTTCCCATCCTTTACTTATGATGACAGCATTGAGGATATAATCTGAGCTTCATGACCAACAATCAAACACCAAAGTTTAAACAACTAATTCCTAATCTGTAAAAAACAACCCAAAACAATCGTAATGAAAACTTTTATAGAATAATTCTCAACCTACCAATTTAAAGTGGATGTCTGCAGGTGCAAAGTGTCTCTGGCATGACTGAATCATACGGTTACCATGTAATGGCATTAAACCAATGATAAGGCAAGGGACCTTTGGTTTGTAAAGAGTGCTCTGGAGAGGTTCCACTTCCTGAGACTAGAAAGTCATTAGAAATCATAAACACTACGGAGATAAGAGTAGCTAAAAAAGCACTGTTTACAAATAAAATTACATATAAAACATTCCAAATGAATATATACACTACTACTATATACACTACCTATCAATAGTTTGTGGCCTGTAAGATTTTTTTATGTTTTTAGTGACAGTGAGTGAGTGACGTGACATGTGGCCAAGTATGGTTACCCATACTAGGAATTAGTGCTCTGCATTTAACCCATCCTTAGTGCACACACACAGCAGTGAACACACACACACCGTGAACACACACCCGGAGCAGTGGGCAGCCATTTATGCTGCGGCGCCCGGGGAGCAGTTGGGGGTTCGGTGCCTTGCTCAAGGGCACCTCAGTCGTGGTATTGAAGGTGGAAGAGAGCGCTGTACATTCACTCCCCCCACCTACAATCCCTGCCGGTACGAGACTCGAACCCGCAACCTTTGGGTTACGAGTCCGACTCTCTAACCATTAGGCCACGACTTCCCCATTAGGCTTCTTTTTGGAAGAAGCCTCACCAAGGCTGCATTTATTTGATCAAAGATACATTAAAAACGACAATATTGTGATATATTATTGCAGTTTCTTAGTATAGGAAATTATGATCCGCACTCACGAGAACAAGCTTCTTTTTTCTTTTATTTTACATTCATTACTGATGGGAAAAGACACAAACGTTTCGGCTCAAAGCCTTCCTCAGTGTGTAAAGCAATTCAATCCCTCCACCCACTTTTCAAATCACTAATTATATTGACGTCATCATTCATTAGCCAATGTAAAATTGCTATTTCAACGATTTCGTTCTAAAGGGTATTCACAAAGCTGGTTAAATAATGCATTAGATAAGGTTAATAAATTGAATAGACATGATCTTTTGAAAATAGATAAGCCCATTAAAAAAC
>NW_015628313.1:394358-425900 GCF_001515625.1 Sinocyclocheilus rhinocerous
TATATATATCCAACACAAAACGTCACATCCACTATTACACCTCACAATATACCCGTGACTAAAACAATAGTTATTTAGGATCACATATTTATCACTATTATACAAACCTATAGTTTATCCTATCAATCATCAGTATCTACTCCAATTAACTTTAAATTGTATAACAATGGAAAATTCAATAATTAAGAACATCAGAAATACATCGTCATAAACTATCATTGGTTTTCACACTGTAAATACTCAATTTATTATAGTGAGTGCGGATCATAATTTCCTATACTAAGTAACTCAACAGATTGACGCACCAAAATAAAAAGATCAAGTAACGCAAGAGCGCAGTGCAAACGACGTTGTTAAACTATATTATTGCAGTTTAAAATAACTTGTTTTCTGTTTAATATATTTTTAAATGTAATTTATTCTGTGATGGCAAAGTTGAATTTTCACATGATTATTCAGAAATCATTCTAATATCCTAATTAGGTTCTCAAGGAACAATTCTTCTATTAATGGTGAAAACAGTTTAACTGCTTAATATTTTTTATATCAGGATTCTTTGATGAATAGAAAGTTCACATAAATCAGCATTATTATGAAATAGAAATCTTGTTACATTATAAGTTTTTACTGTCACTTTTGATGAACACTTTTGATAACTAATTAGAAGTTGTGACTTTCTCTTTTTGATAATCAGCCACCGTAATTTTTTAATTCCCTTCTGTTCTGTATGTGTATGTGTGAATTTTGTTTATTACAGCCTGCAGGTCCCTTCTTGGTCCTTCTGAATGGTATTATAAGCACACCATAAGCACTCCACCAACCAAGAGCAAAACATCTCCAGACTGCATTTTCTGTTTTTATGTATGTTTGTGTGTATTTATAATGCTCAAGAGTGTGTGTGACTGACTCTCTTGTGTTGTAGGAGCTCCAAGTGAAATGGCTGGGGTGGCAGGGCCACTCTACACCACAGAGTAGATAAATTCAGCTAATGATCAGCGTGGATCTGTTACAGGCTAAAAGTGGAAAGTAGTCTGGAGTTACACAGTAAGTGTGTTGCTGCTCAAAACACAATGGCACAATAACAAAGAAAGTAAGGCATTTGGTACCTGTCGTCAGTGACCACTTCTGTTGTTGTTCTGGTGCGAATTCCTGAAGTTATTACCGTTCCAGAGTTTACTTTACGAGAGTATATGACTGGATTATTTTATGATTTCTCATATTTTGTCTCGTCATTTCCCTCTCAAACCTCATCTAAGTCACAGTCTCTTCCCAGCTGCTGCTACTACATTTCTCTGGCCCACAATGCCGTGCTGCAGGCATCCTCAATCACTGAGGCATATGATGTGAGTGGACACCACTCAGCCAGAGAAACAGCCCTCGATGTGTCTCCCTTGTACTCCTCCATACTACAACCACTATACTCAAACACGGCCTTTCTGTACCTATGAGTGTCAGTACTGCTAAATAAATTAACTCAGACCTGACTGTTCCTCTCACTTCTTCACAAAAGCTAAAACACACGTCCATCCCACTTCACAACATAATAATACTCAACCTTGCTCCGCACACTCTTGTCGTACAATGTTTCTCACTAGTGCAGCAAAGCCAATAACTTGTTTTTGTCGCACCACATGTAATGCCCACCTGAACCTACTTGTTCCCCTCACACTCCAAATTTCAGCATTAGTACATGATTGATATATTTATCATAAGCAACAACATAAAAATTGGCACTGTTCCTTTTGTCAGCAGTGTACTTGATTGCCTAACATTGGTATACTGTATATCCGTAACAGCATAAAGAAACAAGCTCAAACTAAAGCATGCCACACTTCAGCCGTACTGAGAAAGAATGAAATAAGTCGCATGTGAGACATACTAATGTTTATAAGTTAAATGTGGTTATAAAGTTTGAGGACACAAGGTTCACTCGAAAAGGTGTGTAAACCCTGGACAGCAACAATAACATGTGATTAAGTCATATTTAAAGGAATAATTCACACAGAAATGAAAATCATTTACTCACACTCATGTCGTTTCAAATCTGTATGACTCTCATTGTTCCCAAGAACAACAAGGAGAAATTTTGGAGAATGTGATGGTCACTCTGCTTCATGCAATTGCAATGTATAAGGACTGGGGACAAAAAGTGTGCGAAAGCACCATAAAAGTGGTTCATGTGACTTGTGCGATAGATTTCAAGACTTCTAAAGCTAACAGATCAAAGTTTAAGATGAAAAATGTTGGCATCCAACTCTCATTGCAAGAATGAGTGAATTAGCAATGTCTGAAAAGATCTAGACCAAATCTAGCTCAAGTCTTGAAATATATTGCACAAGTCACATTAACCACTTTTGTGGTGGTTTTTACATCCTTTTTGAAGCTTGAAATCTCCTGTCCTCCCATCCCCATTCATTGTAATGGCATGGAAAACAACTTCAAAGACTAAAACAACTTTCAAATCTATAAAATTTCATCTTTTGTGCTCCACAGAAGAAGTCATATAGGTTTTTAAAGAAATGCGGGTGAGTATTGACAGAATTGTAATTTTTAACTGAACTATTCCTTTAAAGACACACAGGCACACGCAGACACAGCAAACAATTCTTGGAAGTTTTTGTGACCCTTTTTGAAACACCACACAGTTCTTAAAGAGAGTGCGGATGTCTTGAGGCATTTAGTCACTGTCACTTTAAGAGCAGGCTGTTCACAAAGATCCTCACTCTGTTTTTGTTTACCTGGGCCTTCAGATACTGTTACCTCTACCCGCGCGTCAAGCTTAGCCTCCTTACTGTCCGTTGTCATGGTTATGACGGGCTTTGTCTGCAGCAAGAGTAGAGGGGGGATAAGCGTGAACACAGAGGTATTTTTCTCATTGATGTGTTTGTGTGTGCAAGTATGAAAAGAAAATGGAAGGAGAAGATGACAATAATAGGAAATAGAAAGGCTTACAGAGATCATGAGACACTTGAATCGCTTTTATTCTGGGCTCTCAAACTCTCTTTCGTGAAATCTTTTATTTTTACAAATGCTTGATCTTTGCTTGAATTTTTATTTTCATCATAGTCTGTTTGTGCTTGTACACAGTCTTCTTTTAGTCCTGGGTTTATTTCTTGCCATCACTTGGTTGCGAATAACAGGACCATCTCTTTCTCTTTTCTCAGTGGGATTTTGCTAAGATTTGAAGAATGAAATTCCTCATCTTGCAGGCCTATCACAACCTTATATTAAGGGAACTGTAAACTTTACTACACCCGAGTCTGGATATATGCACAGTTATAATGCTTTTTGGTTACAATGTAATAATGTACTGCTGCCATGATCAATAAAAATGCACACAAACATCTTGTTTTGTTTGTTTGCTGTGTAACTGACAGGTTCATATAGCTGTGTTATATAATGTGTCATATCTATTTGTAATGGCTACAAGATATACAAATTCTGCAACTTAAATATTCAATCTCCATTTTATTGATTTGTTTAGTAGCCCTATAAATGGGCTAATATACAATCATCTGGTCATTATTCCAAAATAAATCAGAATAACATAAGTTCCTGACAACCCTGTTGGGATTTTTTTTTTTTTTTGTGATAATGATCAGCTAACTGTATGAACAATGTGTCTGTCATGCATGGTGCGTGTAACAATCCAATAAAGATGAAGAAGAAGAGTTCAATAATATTTAATAAGCCAACGATCAGGGTACAATCCACATTAACCACATTAAACACAGACTAGACCAGACAAACACTGGGAGCAAACACAGGAGGCTTGTTTAAGATGTGCTGTGTTGCTGATATAATTTCAGTTCTGTTGCTTTTATATGAAAACAAACATGATGAACAAGACACTCAAAATACTTGCTATTTAATTCCATTCAAAAGACGTATTTATCATCCATTTTTACTTTAATACAAGCACTTATTTTAGTAT
Organism: Sinocyclocheilus rhinocerous; assembly: GCF_001515625.1. Taxonomy (NCBI): domain Eukaryota; kingdom Metazoa; phylum Chordata; class Actinopteri; order Cypriniformes; family Cyprinidae; genus Sinocyclocheilus; species Sinocyclocheilus rhinocerous. Next base: position 398,293 of record NW_015628313.1, read on the forward strand.
TTTTCAGAAATATGACAACAATCATATCTCACACAGAGATCGCACTGTCATAGTGTTTGGGAATATTCATGCATAATTGAAACACAATCACATGATATCAGATAAAAAAAAAAAAAACATTTTAGAAGAGAACACAACTTAACAGTTGTTTGAACCAATGAGCATTAAGCTGTGTCGTCAGCAAGTCGTTTCCCATCATGCTTTTGGTCAGCGCAGCTGGGGGAGAGTAACTGCGCTCCACTGCACGGCCAAGATTTTTGGCATTCGTCAGCGTGACATCAGAGCAAGGCGGACTGCACTGGGACACATTTCTAACTGGCATGCATCTAGCTGTGATCACTGGTGAAAGGTTCTGTGCAAATTTTAGAGGGGACAGGCAGGAGGAGGTTCTGGAGGTGGCCTGATGACCGGGAGAAGGCAGACAGAAGAAAACCAACAAGGTGATGACGGAGGGAGGAGCCACGGAGGAGCTGGGAGCAGGAGGCGGTGAAATGGCGACCAGAACCAAGCCAAGGTAAAGGCCCCAGGTGTAGATGCAGGAGGGAGGAGCCATGGATGACGCCTGGGCGGAGGATCCTGGGGGTGCAAGCTCCTGGGATGAGGCCGGCAGCAATGGTGACCCATGTGGAACCGAGCAGACGCTGAGCCTTGCCGACACAGAGGACCAAGATGGAGCAGCAGGCTCTGGCGACCGAGGTGGAGGCTGGGATCCGGAAGATGGTGGTAGAGCCGGAGTGACCAAGGATGAAAGCGGAGCCAGAGGGAAGGAGGAGCCTGACAGAGCCAGAGGGGCGGAGTGACGAGGCAAAGCCAGAGGAATGCAATCCCGAGGCAGCGGATGGTCAACGACTGACCAAGCTGGAGCAGGATGAAGAAGGGAGCCCAGTGGAGCCTTTGGGATGAGGGGCCATGGTGGAGACGAGGAAGCTAGGAGCCAAGGCGGAGACAGATGAACCTCACACCAAGGCGGAGCTGATGGAAGGAAGCCCCGATGTGGACCCACATAGGCAGATGCAGGCTGAGGGTGTGCATCGGGGATGACTGACAGCAGAGGAGCGGAGACTGAGTGCTTGGCTGCGGTGAGAGACGGAGATGGGCTGTTGCTAGACGAAGGCTGTACAGAAGTGGTGATGAGGTCCATGAGTGCCAACAGCAGGACAGTCCCGAATAGATGTAGATGATCTTGAGGCTGGATGGTAATGGCATAAGCTGCAGCTGGACAGAACCAGCGAGAAATCAAAAGGAGCAAGACTGGACAGGGACAAAGAATGGGAAAGAGAATTCACAGAAACCAGCTGCAGCTCACCCTCAGCAGTGGAGATGTGGGCGGGGCTTTCCTCTTTTCCCTCGTCTTCCATGAATACTCCGACTCACTCCGATGTTGTGGCCGGTTCGCACACCTAGTCAGACTTATTGGCAGGCATGGGCTCCGGGGCGATGATTGGCTCTGTTTCCTCAGGCTCTTCGGTCACACCTCCGTGTCTGAGGTGGGCTTGTGCTCACACTCGATGCTGCGCTGGTATGATGGCTAGCTCAGGAGTGGGGCTGGTGAGTTCCTCATCTATGTAGCAGGGAGTCAGCGGCGAGTTGTTATTTACCAGCACCCACTCCACATAGGCGGCTAGGCTCTCTCGAGGACCGTCCCCAGACAACTTTGCCTTAACGGCTGTGTTTAGTCCAACATGGTAGAACGTGGTGAGGCAGTTATCCAGGTAGTGTGTTTGGTTGGCAAGGTCCAAAAAGTCTCTTGTGTGGTCCTCAAGAGAGCGCTCCCCCTGCTCCAGCAGGAGGATGAGGAGAGCAGGATCATCCATCGTGCCAAAAACAACAAAAATCACTCAAAAAAAAATTGCCACTGTTTATCTGTTGGTCCTGTCTTCTGTCATGTGTGGTCCGTGTAACAATCCAATAAAGACAAAGAAGAAGAAGAAGAGTTCAATAATATTTAATAAGCCAACGATCAGGGTACAATCCACGTTATCCACATTAAACATAGATGAGACTGGACAAACACTGGGATCAAACACAGGGTTTAAATAAGATGGAGGACTAACAAGATTAACAATGACAGGTGAGAGAGATAACTAATCAGACACATGAGGGAAAACTAGGTCAAACAGGGAAGACTAAAGTCAGGCGCACACTGTGCGATTTATAACAGTCCTTTATGATTGTTGCTTGTCAGACTGTACGAACATGATCCTCAAGTCACACTGTAGGATTTCAGCTGTCATTAATGTCAGACTGTACGACAGTCAAGACACGTTAAAAAACGGACCCGCGCAAGAAAAATCAACCCATGACACGTTCGGTGTAGGTGAGCTGCGTTACACACAGGAATGAAATGGTGGCTAACGGTGTGTCCACTCGCATGGAGCAGAGTGAGTGTTTTCAGTTAATTCCTATGAAAGTTGAGCTTCAGAGCGTGAAGCTCAACTTCTATATAAATAAATTAAAAGCGCTCACTCTGCTCCGCTCCAGTGGACACGCACCATAACAACGAAAACTCGTTAATTTTAAATTTAAATTTAAAAATTAAAGCGTTAATTTTGATCATGGCTTGTCTTGAAAAACAAAGACAATTAGACGTTCGTCGTATGAGAAGTCACACTACAGGGACTGTGCTCCAAATCTTCTGACACTGCCAGAACTTTGTCGGAGGTAAAATTTAATGGCAACGGTCATTAATCGGCTGTCAGTGAACATTTCAAACTAATGACCAAAGATTACAGATTTTATCCTAGGATTATCAAAATCTTTCAGGATTTTCAAAATTCGTCTCAGACGACCAAATCGTGGCCAAAATCGCACAGGGTGAGCCGGGCTTAAGACAATGACAAGACTGTGACAGTGTAAAAAATACTTCCAATTTATATACAATTCTAACTTATATAGACAAGAATGCCATTAGTGCTTTAAAAAAATTACATACAGAAAAACATTGTATTGCCTTTTTACACTAGGTTGTGGCAGCATTGTTATTGTTTACTAAAAGTAAAACTAAAACTATATATAAAATATACATATTAAATGAAAATGTAAAAAAAATAAAAAAATAAAATTTAAATTTACGGAAATAACTTTTGAGTTGAAGTACTAAAATGACAACTGAAATAAAAATAAAAAGTACAACTGAAAAAAAATAATATAAAGATTAAGATTACGATAGATAGATAGATAGATAGATAGATAGATAGATAGATTGTGGATGGATTTTTGCGCTGAAATTGCATGTAAAAGTGGCACACTTGTTTAGTTTTTTTTGGTGAAGCGTGTGTATGCACATACATGCTATCTGAATAACAAGCTTTTTATTGTAAGTGTCTGTGTGGATGTTTGTATGTTAGTGTGTAACTGCAAAGTATTGTGTCTGTGAAGAGCATCACAGTTGTTTGTAGTGTGCACTCTACCTCCATATAGAGTGCATTATCGCATCAGATATGCGCTTGATCAGCAGTCTAAATTAATGGCTATTTAAGAAGCACTTTTTCTACCATCTTATGTTAATGGAACCCCATATTTATTACTGCAAAACAGCATATTAGAAAAAGCAAAAATGTGAATTGTTTTGTTAACAGATTACCACAGAATCAATTCAAATTCTCATGCATAATATAATTTTGATAACTCAGTCTTAATTAAGCACTAAAGTTTTTTTCCCCCAAATGAGGTTTTATTGTTCTATATTGCTGCTGGGATTCTTACATGCGTTCATTCAGAATGTCAGGACAAAAAAATGCCAATATTTAAAATATTGTTGGTTATCAAAACACATTGCCTCAAAACCTGCATTGCTTTTGGCAGACAAAAACCTTTGGGCAGCACAGTGTTGCACTAACTGTTAAACACAGCAAACTGTAAATGATTAGAGTCTTACATCATCCTATGTGTGATTGTGTTGGCACTCTTTGTATGAGAAAACAGTGTCCTCTAACGGCGCACAGGGTCATCCTGAAAGTCTCTCTGTCTGAACAGGCTCAGCTGTGACAAAAAAAAAGCTTGTCTGTTTTTGATTCTGGTCCAGATGTGTTTGTGCACATGCATCTGCGACACAAGTGTGCACGTGGTCAAAACTGCGTGTGTATTTGCCATGTTCTGGTTCATGTGTACATATTAGCGAATGATCTTGCTTGTGTTGTGTGCATAATAGAAGCTCCAGACAAAATACTGATGGCAAAAGCGCAAGTCGCAGCCACATGCATTGCAGCAGGACATTGAAAATACGAACAGAAGGCAAACAGAAAAGGCAGCAGCAGAGCTACAAGTTAGCTGCTAAGTTAGCTCTAGCTGCTACAGTGCTAATTTAACCCACTGCTGATGTTTAATGGTACAGACTGACCTCACCGCAAGGCTATATCACTAAGAGTAGCTCTAACCATCATTACAAACATTTCTAGCCCAGACCTGCCTCTATTTGATCAAACCAGTGAGCTATAAAATGGGCTGTAAGTGGATAACTGGAATGGTGCCCCTGTAACTCCTGAACCTAAAAGCTATGTCATTATTATAAGTCATAATAGATGCCATAATGACCCTCATAAATGGATTGAAAAACCAAGATGACACACCCAATGAGTATTCTTAAATACTGCAAATAAAATTGATCAAAGATGAGGAAGCGCTAGTGATCTGTTGCAGTGGCTAATAGCTAAAGTTAGTTACTAAGGCCACATACAATACTGTTTAAATGTTTGTGGTCAATAAGATCAGCACCAAATCAGCATATTAGAATGATTTCTGAAGAATTATGTGACACTGAAGACTGGAGAAATTACGGTACTGCTGAAAATTCAGCTTTGCCTTCACTGGAATAAATTACATTTTAAAATATAGTTATTCAAATAGAAAATATATTTAGTTATTTTAAATTGTAAAAAATATTTCACAATATTACTTTTTTCTGTATAGTGGATCAAATAAATGCAGCCTTGGTGAGAGATTTCATGTTTTGAAAGCGATTTATTTCAAAAAACCTTAAAGGGGTCCTATTATGCTCTTTTACAAAGTCTTGATTTTGTTTTGGGGGTGTACTAGAACAGGCTCTCATACTAGGTTGTTCGAAAAACACATTATTTTTCACATATTTTACATTATTACAACATCTCTCTCCTCAGTCTGGCATGAACGGCTTGAAGGCCCGCCTTCTGAAATACGAATTGTGCTGTGATTGGTTAGCTGGGCCAGTGTGTGTTGTGATTGGCAGCACTCGGCGCCTGGTCGGGAAATGGCACGCCCCTTACCATAGCCACCTGCCAGCTTCAGTGCAAATATCAAATCAATTTGAGCGCGATTGAACCCGGATGATTGTAACCACTCTAAGTTCGTCTGCCTTGGGAAAGCTAGCATGTCTCCGACATAGTGATAATAACACTCGTTGCCTTCTCTAGTGCAGCTCAACCAGGTCTCGTCCCATTCGTCGATATTTGTGATATCACAAATCCCGGAAAATATGCGTTGTAGTCCAAACGAGTCGTTCGTTGTAGTTTTTGAAAAGTGATTTCTGTTAAATAAAATATCTCCTTTTGAAGTGGACTTTGAGCTTTGTAACTTTGCAGATCTTTTTTATGCTCAAACAGCAACATTACAGACTAACTAAAGTTGAAAAAGTGAAAAAGCATAATTAGGACCCCTTTAAGTATTTGAACAGCAGTGTAAATGAACTGTTTTTGATATAGCTTTGCGAAGGAAACCTTGACTGAATGGCAGACTTTCCAGATGCCAAAAAGAGCATTTGAAGCAGAATAGTCAATGTTTGTAATGTGGCCTAGAGGCAACATAAATGCATTTACACAAGAATCACAATTTTACCAAATTATTCATGGCCATTTTTAGCATATTGTTGCCTTCTGTGTTGATTCTCATGCACAGCTAATAGAAAACAACATGTGTGGTTATTGCTATGACAACAGCATAATTTAAGGGTGGTTCTGATGTAGCATTTTATCTACACAGTACTAAAGGCTCACAGCAGAGCTGCATCAGATACTAAGGGATGTTACTAAAGGATGATGTTCAGAGTGGGCATATTTAAATAAAGACGGGCTACGGGCCATGATTCTAGCCTAAATACACAGGACTCGGAGCTGTCAGTAATGCCTGCACATTAAGCAAATCGCATATAATGCATTAAGTATCAAGGGTGAAATGTTCTTGTTTTGCATAAAGGGCCATATTATGATAGCAAGCTAGCTTCACTCGTACAATGGGTCGGCTTGAAGGAACAGCTAGAAATCACTGAAGCAAAATGGGATGGCTGACTGCACACAGCATATAGCAAAGCTTGTCTAGCTGCCTGTGCTTACTGAGCACAAAAGCACACTTTTACCTAGTTCAGCCACACAGCTGGAAAGAGCTGCACACCACTGAAGGAAAACCTTAGGGAACATGGATTCAACCTTCTGCACCTTGATTTACAAAGCTCTGTTGCTGCTCCTTGGTGCTTTAGGGAAAAATATAACAAAACCATTGAATCACAACTTATAGACTTTATTAAAAAATTTTACTAATAGCATGCCATATCTTAAAAGTCTTTATTGAAGTATGAAGGTTAATAAATCTAATTGTGTTGGTTCTGGATGAATGATGGTTATGGAGATCAGATGAACACAGATCTTTCATCAATAGCCCATAAGACCACACTGGATGTCAGGGTTGTCTTTCAAATCATGACTTCAGCATTATGAACCAGGCAATTCTGATCCAAACATTACTCTGTGTAACTTGCAGTAATATAAATAGGAGCTGGGGCTAGTTGTCACACTTTTTACTTCAGGGTATATACAGGAATCATAGAGTTAAATTGAATACCTTTTAAGACCTTTTTTAAGACTCTTTCCATACATTTTAAGACCTCGTTGCCACTCCAAGTTTAACCGGTTACATCGGCAACACTTTAACTTACATTTACTATATATTGATTGTAAGATAGATAGCACAACTAAACAGACTTACTTTGTGATAGCTCCTTATAAATACAACATAATTCAGAAGGGGGGAACGAAGCACAAGATAATTATGATCGTGTCTGAATGATCATGGAAGGTAAAATAATGATCACAACTATTACATCATTTTAATTGTGCATCCCAAGCCCATGCCAGTAATAAAAAAAACAGCCCTAAGTTGTGCAATTACCATGTCCCAAATATAAAAATGTCTTATATACATAATGAATAACATGTATTCTTTTCCATCCCTAAAATAAATATTTTACAGTCACTGTTATGCACATTTATCATAAACACAGCTCAAATGCTTCCTACTAGTGTGGCCCAAAACATTTAGCACAGTTTTATTACAGGTAGAATGCAAAATGTTTCAGTACAAGCATTTCAACCAAATGTAATTTATGCAATATTTCAAACCTTTAACCCACTGGGGAAAATCAACCCATGTCAACAGTTTAAAAGCAGCCCAATTTCATGGGGAAAAAAACAACAATAACAACCCTGCATCCAACACGAACTGCAGAAGTCAGATTTGACTGATCACAGGTCAAAAGTAAGGAGTGATAACTGATAAGATGTTGGAGGATTTGCTCCTCAACAGATCCCGAGCTCATTGACAAATATCTTTTATCTTAAGATGTGCTCCCTTTACACAGTGCGCGCGCGATCGCGAAATCGAAAGTGAAAGTTAACTGCGACTGCAAGCACTCATTCAGAAGGGATCATTCAGAAGGGATTTAAATACCCCACATATTGATAGCGGCACCCTGATGCGCGAAAATTATATACAATATTAGAATGTTTGTGGGAGCGGACACAAAAATCGCGGGAGCGGATGGGAGCGTGCGGTAATGGTCAGAAATTCAGCGAGAGCGGGATCAACAAGCCCTGCGCTATCACGCAGCTGCGCAGTCAGTCAGTGAGCGCAGTAACAGATGACGTCAAATCTTGCGGGATTCCATAAATAAACTACACAGAACCCCACTATTCGGACAAATATACATAATGAAAAGATTATACAAAATTTAATACCTTGGAAAATGGCATTTAAGACTTTTTAAGGGCCTTAATTTTCTCTAAATTGATTTATCAACTTTTAATACTTTTTAAGACCCCGCGGACTTAAGTGTAGGTTGATTTTTCAATGTCAATTTCTGTATACACACCTTGAATTATATTGCCCAGGAAAGACATATTGGGTTAAGCTGTCACATTGGAAACTTTAAACAAAATATACATGTGAAATTTTGAAACTATTTTTGAAAATATCAAAATATATTACATTATAACATATAAAACGGAAAACTGTATAAAAATGTTTAGAACATAGTTCAACTTGGTTAAAATCAACAGTTGACTTTTTTTTCTGAATTCTAGTTCATTCTGTGCACTTTTTAGTTTACACAAAATGCTAATATTAAAATTTTTGTTTTTTAAGATTTAAGAGTTTGAATCCGACAACACACAAACAACTGCTAACAAACAAGCTTTAGTACAAATTCAAAAAGCCTAGTTAGTGAGATATATGGCCGTTGTGACAACTTCCCCATGTGGCAACGAGTCCCAGTCTCCATTATAATAACATATATATTAAGTATATAATATATATGGCAAATAATGATTTTAAACACTACTTTACCACTACACCACTTCACTTCACTAGACTCCTGATCCACCAAATAGACATTTTATGCAACCACTTTGACTTGGTGCTCAGTTTGCAGTCACAGACATGAGCAAGCACTTTAGTCAGGCCTAGTCTCTTTTTCTGTCATTTATCTAGGATTGGGGAAATAACTGTGCAGAAGGTTGGTTGTGTGAATATGCAAGGTGCTAGTCTAGGATTTTTTTGAAAAACGATGATTCTGTAATGCATAAAGGTAGAATTTCCTTTTGGCCTATTTACATACTTTAGTGTTTACACATCTAGCTTCAGTAATGTTTTTAATGTTTGTTGTTTTGAAGATTCTTTGGTGAAGAGAAAGTTCAAAAGAACAGCATTTATTTGAAATCTTTCAACATTATAAATGTTTTTACAGTCACTTTGATCAATATAATGCCTCCTTGTTGAAAAAAGTATTTCCTTCAAAAAATAATCAAGATCTTACTGACCCCAAACTTTTAAATAGCATATATAAAGCTAAAAGGAACAAAGATATATACAGTATATAGTATGAGGTCTGAAACAACTATAAAAGAAGAAAAAATTCAGGGAAAGAATTGTAGAGTAATCATGCAGTGATACAGTTTACATGTGTACCTACACATACAAACATGGTGCATTTCATGACCATATCCACTAACTATTAAAATAAAACTGTACAAAAGAAATAAATGATATACAAAAAGCTTAATTTAATACACATATATGATATTTTACATCAATATAAACAAACAAAAAGCTACTGGCCCTTGGTTCTAACACACTGTTATCATTGAATGTGCAACCATTTATTTTCATTACAAAGCATAAAATAAGAAAAAGACACAATGAGCCTTTGAGGATGTGGGGCTGGCAAGAGATAATGGCAGTTTCATGAACAGAGGCCTATTGTGTTTAACGCTATCACGCCACATGCATTACGCAAAAAATAAAAAACCGCTTTATCGCATATATGGTCGAAGGAGTAAGCAAGAATAAAGGCTTACCTGGTTGTTGATTTATCTGGGTAAGAGGCTAGTACATATGCGTGTATGAATGTGTGGCTGTTCCACTTGCCTGCTGTTACTGTGGAGCTACGCTATTACCTAGAGTCAGGTGTCACATTGCACAGGTGCACAGAGAACTCAAGAATGCTTATAGCCGTGTGTGTTGTAGTGCGAACATGAGGGTGAATATATCTGTGATGAATGATGAATTCACAAATGATGAATTCACAAACATCTCCATTATTGAATACAGTGTGAAAAATGTATTCATACCGCCATAAAACTCTCACAATGTATGTTTTTGTGTGTTCCTCGTGGGATTTTTGTTTGCATGATGTCCTGTGTGAGAGCTTAGTGGCCTATGCCCGAGATGTGTTTACACATGAAAACAATCCTAGAATGTGTTTGAGAGAGGAGAAAGTGGGTGATGATGGTGAGGTAGTGTGCTGGTTCATACTGCTGTCTCTGTTGCTACTCACAGAATGCCACTTTGTTCATTGGCCAGCTTACCAGGGGCAGGAAGGACAGACATGCATTGATCATTTTAAACTGCCCAACACACACAAAGAGTGTGACTGTAAGCTTGTTTGTCAGCGTATGTGAGGATGCGTGTGTGTATTGTGTTAAAACAATTTTAAAGAACAAGGGCCTCCATTAACTGAATAAAGACGTGTGGCGATCAATAACGGCAGGAACTGCTACCTGTCTCCAGTGTCACAAATCAACTGTATTATTAAGGAGCAATTTAAAGTAGACATACTTATTTTCTAACCATATAAAACATGGCACATCATGCATTTCAGTTGAATCTCTTACTTAACATTCTCAATCAGAACATGAATGGCTTTTACTTATAAAGTTTAATTAACATAAAATACAAAAGTGTCTGTAAGTAATGCACATTATTACATTATAGTAATATATAAAAAAGTAATACATGCATTTTAGTTTAGTTGGAATGATGAACGGTCCCAGTTTATATCACGTGTCTTTACTATGTACTTGTGTCAAAAACAAATTCAGTGTTCAGTGAGTTTGAAGCGGGAGTACTTGTTTGAATGATGATAGATGGGGGCAGGGTGAAATGTGTAGTATTTATTTGGAAACAGTCATTATTGCATCAGTGGTGTGGGAATTATACGCTGCAGCTTCAACAATGCTATTTTCAATTGTTTGTTTTCTGTTCTAAAAATAAGTTCATTATCTTGATGGTGCTTCTAGTACTTGTTAACGTGAGATTCAAAATCGCCTGCACTGGAAGGCTGAGTCTTTCTTGGATGAGTTAAACTTCAGAGACTGTAGTGACTCACTCTGGCAGTGAATATCGGCGTTTAATAAATACTCCCACAGAACAGACACAGAAGGGAATCAAGAGGAATCAGATTCAATCTGAAAACATTACCTTTCAAGATCTGTAGAAGAACAGGCCAAGACGAGCAACCCACTCCAATAAAAGACATGGCCTCCAGTGATCTCTAACTATAGAATATGAATCCACTGAGTGAATCCAATGAATCCAACTTTATAGTCTCAGTTTTGATTGATATGTTGGAAATGTGATTTCCAGTCAGTCATTAATCATTTCTCAACTTGATTGTGCAGTGTGGGCACCTAAAAATAACAAATGCAGATTTTGCCATGAGGAACAGTGATGTTTTCTTTCTTTCTTTCTTTCTTTCTTTCTATCTATCATCTATCTAACTATCTATCTATTTAACTATCTATCATAACTTATTAATAAACTATTAGCACCATAACTAAGGTGCTAAAGGTAAACACTGAAAGATATGACACATCAGTGGTATTTCATAAGTATTTAAGTATAATATTAAATAATTTTAGCAGCATGATAAAAATAGCAAAAACAATCGCATATAATTTCTTAGCCAATGTCTTACTAGATCTAGAAAGGATAATGGAAAGAATCTGTGAATCCTGCTATTCAGTAAGAGAAAATAATTACAAATGTAATATGCTGACAAAACTATATTTTTAGTTTTTTTAGTGTGTCCACCAGGCTTTTAGCAACATGTCCATGGTCAACCAGCTACACGATAAAGACTATCACTTGTTTTGCTGATAAAGAGTCTATGTGTACAACATCAGCACCAAACCGCCACTAACTGGACCAGCAAATTCAGTCTTGTCACTGCATTGTCATTGTATATAGGAGGTCAACATTTTGTGTACTCAAGGACCGACCTGTGTTCTGGTCAGATATTTTCTGCACAACATGACTTTGTGGTTTGGGTGAAATTAGAGATGCTTTAAAGTTGAAATTATTGCTGTGGAGCAGCAGCTATTGTATGATATTGCACCGTTAGCAGATACAGAACTAAAGCTAAAATGTCTTACTTACAGCATACAGTGTTGCTGATTAAAATGAGAGGAGGAACTGGGTTGAACCAGGTAATGTAATTACAGCGCGTTCCCTGACAGACACACATTTCCTGTGTCCTGTCACAACAGTCTCTCTGTCAAACACACATATGCACACAGTCGCTCTTGCTTTACTCAGAACAAACAGTTGTAAATACAGAAAGCATCTGCATGTCCGAACATTGCACTCATCCATTAGAATCAGATAAATCTGGCCTTTGTTTTGTCAGTCTGTCTTTCTAACCCCTCCGTTCTTGTGTCTAGATCTTAATATCTCCCTCTTTTTGTACAGAAACTTGTGCAGTGTCATTGTTAACATTGGTCTGTACTGATTGTGTTCAGCTAATTGAGATTTATATCAGTAGTTTTGTGTGTGCATGTCTCCTGCTCCACCTCACCACACAGGGTGTCAATCTAAAAAGGACAAAATGCTCAAGCCTACATGGTTCTTTTTGTCATAGAAACTATATTGCCCATTACAGTTTGGTACAGGTGTTGGAACCGCAGATCTCCGTGTGCAACTGAGGAATTCCTAGAGCTGTTTTGGTTTCTTTACACATTTTATAAGCTCTTGAGTTATAAGCTGATAAAAATACCACCATATGTACAAAACAATGAGCGCATTTAGCCCAGTACATGGCATTATTTTGGATGTTTGTTAAGTTCGCAAAATTTACGTTATAAAAGCTGTCCAATCTGGACTAAATGTATACATTTCTTTCTATACATTTCTGGTCTGGACCAAAAGAACCAAGAAAACCGAACTACAAGTGTAAACACACCCTTAGTCCAAGCAACACTCCTTCAGATGAATAATTAAATGATAATTTATTATTAATTATGAAATTATTATACAATATAAAAGTATAAGTATAAAAATCACAAATAATGACAGAAAATCAACTGAACTCTGTAGCATTCAACCTCAACTGCTTGTGAAACACTACTTGCCCCAACTAATTGACTGACCTACATGTCAGCAATAGTGCATTCTAGTGTCAAGGCATACATGCATTCAGCTACATTGCAAAGTAAGTGAATATACTATATATTTCTCAGTGAATATCAGTTCAGATGAAACATATATTACTTCATGTGTTGTTTTTAAGTGTACATCTCTGCTTATGAAGATCATTTTCTAATGATACCAAAGTGCAGATTGTATTAAGAGTAATGTTACTCTATACGTGCCTTTTAAGACACTGTTTGATATTGTCTATCGATGACCATCTATTTTAATATCTGCAGCCTAGAGCAATATGAATTCCTCTATAGGGATCAATGGAGGACTCTATATTAGTATTGTCTATCTGTGTTGTACTACACTAGAGGGCAATGTTATACCACATAATGTTTTGGGGCCAATGTCTGTCACGTCGAATCTGTGAGCATACTAAAGTGGGTTTAATTAGGTCATATTGTGGTGGAAAATAACATCCTATGAAGTCCAGCATGCTTAAGGCACACCTTTAGACACTGCTGTCTAAAGATGTGTAACCTTATTCAGATTATACTGTGGGATCGTCTGTCGCACCAACAAAAGCACAGACACTCCAGTCAAACACACAAGGCCTTTCCCCTTCACTGGTCAACTTGTATTGACGCAGTACTTTTTATGGATTAATATTAATTGGCCTTTTCATGAATTATTTACAGTGGGAGGACGCCTTGGGAGCAGTTTTTCTGGTTTCCTTTACTTGAACGCACAAATCTCCAGGGTGTATAAGGGGAACATGCCCCCGAACCGAAGCTGACAGTGGGAAGTTCTAAGGCTGTTTCCTGTCTTAAAAATAGAAATTTTTAAGACTTCAAATTTCAGGCCTAAAAATGTACAATTCAAAGAGGAGTAAGGTAGCTTGTGTGTCTAGCTGTATATTTTGTGTATTTAAAGAACATTTCTCCTTGTTTCTTCACACTGTTTTTATGTGCTAATCCAGTGTGTTATTTGTGTAATATTTTGTCAGATATTTAGATTTTTGATTTTGATTCATGACCTTTCATTTAAAATTGTATTTAATAACTGAGTTTTCATGAGGGGAAAAAAATGTTTTTGTCCCTAAGTCATTTTTGGGTTTTCAACCATTAATAGGAATACATAGTACACCATTACTGGTCAGTATTAGACGGTTTTCTTTAGTCAATATGGGCTTTAATTGTGCATGCTCATTTCCACTATTTTTTACATTTTACCTTCACCTAACACTCAATGAAAGTTAATTTTAAAAATGTAAATAATTTAATAACATGGTTAAATGTAATCTTTGGCTAATCCAACTGAAATGAATATACATTTTAATGCTGTACATTACAGTGTTGTCATGTCTAAATTCATTTGTATTATACAAAATAGTTTAAATACTTATCCTATTGGCCAGAATTTTAATACCAGTACATCCCTAATCCTAGAAGCATGTGATCCAAGCAATTCAGAATGAAATTACTGAGATTCAATTTCATTTCCTTGCAAGAAAACACATAATTACAGCTAAGACTGCTAAATCTCATCATCTGTCTGTACACCTACTGAAAATCCATCCATCCATTCATGAGTTATATGAAGTGTACAGTGAGGGAAAAAATCCCAACTTTATATAGTGAGTGTAAGGTTTATGTGTATGTTATTGATGCTATCATCCTCACATCACTGAGCCTTTAACATTATAAGAGCAATGTTAGATATGCAATAAACAACTCATGCATGCAGAACACCACATTCGGGTGTTTAGTGTGGACCTGATAGCAAATACAAACAAAGAAACAAAACTGAAATTCAATTTACAGTTAGGCATTACATCATCGTTATGTCATGATAAAAGAAGAAAAATTAGGCCAGACACTGTCTATTAAAAATATCTTGGTATTATGAGCATTGACGCCTCTCTTGCTTTAATTAATGACAACAAAGCGTATCAGTGATGTATATTTGGCTTATCTAAATAGCGAGTAGCCATCCATGTCATTTGCAGGAATGGGCAATGCTATAGATGGCATCTTTTGCCACAAAAGCATGCACTGTGGCAGGTATGCATCGTGAGAGAAAACGACACTAAAGCTAAGTGCACCAACAATTGCCTGCGCCAGTTCCCGTAAGCATATTATGAATGACTGACGACTCATGATTCAAATAGTCAATGTTTTGCGGACATATCATCCATAGTATCACTTTATCAAAACGACTGTCATTCATAAATAAGCTAATAAAAGGCAGCATATGGAGGGTGCACACCGATGTGATGATGCAAACGTATCGACGGCGTTTCCAACACAGACAGATTTTTATCATGCATTTCAACGCGAAATAAAGCCCGAGACATCTTCATGCCTCCCCGGCTGCGCACATATGAAGAATGGTGGATTTTGGAAGATGGGCTATATGACAAGGTCAGTATCGCCGACAAAGCTATGCAGTTCAAACAAATGTTAGATCATCTCCTACCTCTCCAGCGTGTGACGGCACGGTGATCAGTTCCTATGCCTTCTTTATTGTGTCTCGCGGCACTTGTTTGTCTTCCATTCAAGTCGCAGCAGGCGAGCTGACCTCTTTGTGTGTGTGTGTGTGTGTGTATGTGTGTGCGCGCGAGTGTGTGCGTGTGCGTGTGTGTGGAAGTGTGTGTTGCTGATGCTGCGAGAGCTCGCGCTCCTCCTCGCGACGGTTCCGTGCGCATTCAGTGCTGCTTCTCACCCAGCTGCACGTGAACAGGAGGGTGTGGCAGAGGCCATTCACACAATAAAAACAGCCCATTCTGCCCTAACATTTCCGTTTCTAAATATACACCATTTAAATTTAATGAATGCTGCACAATCCTCTAAATGCAGGCCACAGTCTGAAAGAATTACAGAGATTGAAAGAATTGGCCTCAGTAGTTTTTGCTAATTAAAAAAGGCTGTACACATACAGCACTTTTGAGAAATATAATATTAAATAATATACATTCAAACGAGATAATAATTAATAATTTAATAATAATAATTTATGCATTTAGCAGATAAATCTAAACATATCTGTCCTCTAGACCCGGTCACACCAAGAACGATAACTATAAAGAATGACAACTACTTTAGCTTCCAGAACATAGACTCTAAAAAAGACAATTAGACAAATAAACAATAACATTCTGTATATGATAAAAGCGTACTGCAGTTTTGTCGTCTGTCGCTTTAAATGCACGAGCTTTAAAACAGGTGCATTCTGATTGGCTCTCAGTGTTTTTATCGTTCAGCAGCTGGGACATATCGTTCTGAAAGTGATTCAAACAAAAACGTTCCTCTGTGGCGTTGATAATAAAACTAAGAATTTAAATATCTTATTAAGACATATAATTGGGAGATTTATAGTGACTGACAACTGATATTTATATGCATTTTATGCATGTAATCTGTTATCAAATTTAGAATACTATTATAAAAACAGTAGATTCACATCACAATCCATGATAATTTCATCTTACTTTTCGGCCAAAATGACAACAACTGCACCAAATTCCATATTTCTGCACCGTTTTGTTTTTCTTCCTTGAGTATGAGCTCCATATTCTTAATATATCATACTATATGGGCCATAAAAGCCTGATGTATCAAATAAGATACAAAGCAAATGTTCTATTATTTCATATTTCTGGACTTACAGGGACAATTATTATTTACTTCAACATGAATTATGATTCTAACACCTTAATATTAACCTGCTCTGAAACAGCAAATAGTTGTGACCACTTTTATCGCTCTTTTCGCACCGTGTCCACTAGATGGCGCAGTTTCAATAACTCCAGTTTAATGGGAATGAGCAGGACTGGTTTATTGTGCTCTGATAAGATCGGCTCTTGATTATGTCAGTATGGTATATAGCTCTGCATCTAAAACACAACTTTTAAAATTAGAGGCAATACAATCACAAGCAATGCGAATTTGTTGCGGAGCTTTTAGATCGTCCCCATTATCAGCAGTTCAGGTAGAGATGGGCGAGATGCCTCAAGAAATTCGTAGGCTCAAGTTAAGGATGAGGTACTGGATAAGTATAAAAGGACATTCGGACGTTCATCCAGTCAAAATGGTGTTGAAGGACTGTTGGGAATATGAGTACAAAAAGTTATCAAGCTTTGGATGGAAGGCCAATGAGGAAGCACAGAAAATGGGTTTAAGTAATATACATATTGCTCCTACTGTGGCTAGGTCAGCAATTCCTCCTTGGCTTTTCCCAATGCCTTTGATAGATATCCAGTTGCATAAAGAAAAACATAACAATGAAACAAGTGTATTAGAAAGTTCAGCTGTACAGAAATATATAGATCTTACATATTATAGTGTTGTTCAAATATACACTGATGGTTCAAAGGATCCAGACTCTGGGAAAACAGCTGTAGCAGTATATATTCCCATATTCAAAATTAAAATGTCAAAAAGAACTTCAGATCATATTTCTGTATTTACTGCAGAACTAATAGCAATCTTACTAGCACTTCAGTGGATAGAAGAAATACAACCAACAAAGGCAGTGATATGCACAGATTCTCTTTCAGCACTAAACAGTTTGTCAAGTGGAAATTCATTAGCAAGACAAGACATGATAAATGAAGTAATGCAGAGTCTTTTTAGAATAAGACAGTATGGACTTCTGGTAAATTTTGTGTGGGTACCATCACATATAGGTGTGAAAGGAAATGAGGAGGCTGATCATTTGGCTAAACAGGCATTAAATCATTCACAAATAAACATTGAAGTGGCATTAAGTAAAACAGAAATAAAAGCGATAATAGCGAAAGAAATACAGGAAATATGGCAGAATGAATGGAAAGAAGGAGCAAAAGGTAGACATTTACACTGCATACAAGAAAAAGTTGGTTCAGAGAGAAGAAGATTTGGAAACAGGAAAGAGGACGTTATAATTGCAAGAATGCGTATTGGTCATTGTTTATTAAATCAGTGCTTACATAGAATAGGAAAACATGAAAATGGAAATTGTGACAAATGTGGGTTAACAGAAACTGTAGAACATGTACTTATAAAATGTGAGGCTTATGAAAGAGAACGTTTCCAACTAAGTCAAGCTTTAAGGTGTCTGGAAATAAATGATCTGTCACTCCAGGTTTTGTTAGGCGATGGATCTAAGCAAGCAGGAATATATCGCGAATTAGTTATTTATTTAAAGGAAACAGGATTGATTAATAGGATGTAGGATACCGTTTTTGGTTTAAAAAGGTGTTTTTTTGTTGTTTTTGTTTTTTTAAGATAGCTCTTGTTTCTAAAGTTCCTATTCATTGTGCGCTTCACACTCCCTTCCAGTGGGTGGCGGGAATGCACCTTTTAAGTTGGTTTGCCAACCGCCATTAAATCCTAAAAGAAGAAGAAGAAGAGCAAGACTGGTCTTTCCTTCTCGGCGCCATTTTCAAACAGTGTTACCGCCACCGGAAGACCGTTCACCGCAGGGAGGGAAGGAAATCTGCAGACAGTAGCCGCAGATGCTTAGCTAACCTCAAAACAGTTTCACACTATGGAAGCACCGAGGAGAAGCACCCAAAAGACGAACAGCAAGCAGACCTTGAGGGTTAATTGTTGCGTCGTTTATTGTATTTCTCCCGAGGAGAGAAGCTTTATTTCCGTGTGCCAGAGATGCTGCTAACGTTAGTGTTGTGAAAACTGCGGAATGAAGACTGAGGCTAATGCAGCAAACTGCCCTCTGAAGTCAGATTGCCAGTTTACGTAAAAAACAACAAGCGTCAGAGTAAGTATGTTTTGTGAAAACTGAGTATTTTGTATACATCTGCGCTAATATTAAATGGCTTATTGTAGCCTTATGGTCGCGTTTTAAAAGTAAACTGCCCCAAAAGTGCTGTCCAGGGGTTCGTTTCCTAAAAGCATCGTTAGCCAACTATGGTTGCAAGTTCCATTGGACTGTATTAGTAACGACGGAACTTGCGACCGTAACGTTAGTTGCTTTTGGGAAACGCACCCCAGGTTGGCAGCTCACTTGGTTTTGGAACACAACAGGTGAATCTCCTTCTTAACGTAGGATTAATAGAGATTTAAAGTATAAAATAAAGATATAAAACCAGTGCCTGACTGTTTTCATATTTCATGCAGTCTCTGTAAAATCTGTGTTGAGTTGGGTGTTGTCATGTGAATCAATGTGTGTGTATGTAGAGGGGAGCGTGTATTTGTGCTGAATGACCATGACGACCAGCGCCGAGCGGAAGTTCATCAATCTGCGGAAGCGTTTGGATCAGCTGGGCTACAGACAACCACTAGCCATTGATAGCCTGCCACTGGTTGAGAAACTCTTAAGGTGAATATGCAGTATTATTCATATTGAACTATACACTAATAAAGATTCTGTCATCTTGGTCATTAGTTCAGATATTCTTGCCCTGCCATTATTTTCTCTTGCCCTGCCATTATTTTCACTGGCCCTGGCACAAGAAATGATTAACTTTTTATCTATTTATGTCAGAATGAATACACATACACACACACACACATATATATATATATATTTTTTTTTTTTCCCCATTTTGAAATCTTTAAAATATACAATCAAATGAATGTGTTAAAGGGGTCATCGGATGCAAAATTCACTTTTGTTGTTGTTTGAACATAAATGTGTGTTGGAAGTGAGTGTAAACATCCATCCTATAATGATAAAAATCCACTGAGTGGTTTTTTAAAAATCCCTATTTTAAAATCCCCTTTCTCAAATCAGGCTGTTCTGAGATTCCTGTCAGAATGACGTAGTTCTGCACAGGCCCCTCCCACGATAGTTGATTGACAAGGCCGTCTTACCTTAGACCTGCCCTGAGTGAGCTGTCATCAGTCCGCCATTGTGTCGACTCCGGTGCAGGGGAAGACAAGAATGTCTCCGATTAAGCAATTGAGGTGTTCTGTTGTTGGATGTAATAATGAACATAGCAGTCGTCATTTACTCCCACATCTGAGCCGCTGAAGACGCAGAGGATTAACGTTGCTTTCGTTTTGAAGGGAATGCGCCGATCCCCGATCTGCCTAAATGCATCTATGTTCGCGCGAATCATTCGTGATCGAGCTTTATCTTCACAAGGAGTGAGTATAAGGTTTTTTATGAATCTTTACAAATCGCCTTTCCTAATATGTGCTAGTTAGCAAGTTTCGCAGCTAAAGTAAACAGTACTGCTTGTCACACCACAGAAGAGAAGGGCGGTGTGAGCAGAGCTCATTAGCATTTAAAGCAACATGGTCTAGAACAGTGCTTCTCAAAGTCCGGACCCGGAGGGAATTCAGTCCGGACCCGCCCCAATTTCATATTTCAAGAACACTAATTATTTCCTACTTTGATAAACGCATGTTAAACTTGTAAATCATATGTTTAGTTTTTTAATGTCTTTTTGGAGATGGTCCGAAATGAAAGCGAAGGCGAGATATTGAAACTTTTCCTTCATGACATTTGTTGTCATGACATCCAGTGAGCCAGGGGCGTAGCAGCCATTTTAAAAGTGGGGGGGGAGGCCTTCCGGTAAGCTGGCGGAGTGAGAAGTCACAAAGTTTCTGCTCTTGAGTATTACTTTTGCTTATATTCATAATTTCTAGTTCTTTGCGCATCTGGCATTATAGCACAAGGTTAATCAGATTTTAATAAAGTCCATTAGTAACCTAATATGCCGAGACCCAATACGAAGAAGGCCGCAGATACTGCGGAAGAAAATGCGCAGGTAACAGGCATGGCTGCTTCGGCGCAGGGTGATGATATCCGCGAACTTCTCGGGGGTATCAGATCAGAGGTCGCGGCGCTCAGAACAGAGATTCTCTGAGCTGAAATCTTCCATTTCTGCTGTGAAAACATCGCTGCAGGTGCAGGAGGAAAAGATAACGGATGTTGAAGCATCACTCACGATGTAGATGGTCGCGTTACCTCCTTGGAAACCATGTGCGCTGCTTTGTCGAAGGACAACGAACGGATGAGGGCTAAACTCGACGATTTAGAAAACCGTTCGAGGAGAAATAATGTCAGAATAATTGGCATTTCTGAGCACTCTGAGGGCACACACCCGACCACATTTATGGAGGAACTCCTACTTGAAGTCTTTGGTAAGGAGAGCTTCGCCAAACCCCCGGTGGTAGACGGAGCACATCGTTCCCTGGCCCCCCCGCCGAGACCAAACCAGGCCCCGAGACCCTTTATCGTCCGACTACATCACTATCAGACGAGGGAATTAATTCTTCGACTCGCGCGGGAAAAGGGACAGCTTCTATACAAGGGTTCTCGGATCCATTTCTATCCAGATGTAAGTGTGGAGGTCGCCAAACGGAGAGCTGCTTTCAACCCGATTAAAGCGCAGCTTAGGGAGGGCGGTATCAAGTTCGGCCTTCTTTTTCCCGCACGCTTGCGAATAACCCACAACGGTATGAGGCATTTCTTTGATTCACCTCAACAAGCTACCGAGTTTATTCAGGGTGTTTTGTCATCCACTGTGGACAAGTAGTGCTAATTATGTAATGCTAAACTAATCCATTGTTGACTGTTCAGTGGACATATTCAAATCCATATTTGTCTGAACGGTACTCATTTGCGGTTCCGCGATGGTGGACAGTCAGCTCTGTGAACGATACATTTGGTGACTCTGTTCAGGACTATATATGTTAATATTGTTCTATATCTTTGCCCATGTGTCAAGATGATAACGTGCACTTAATATTGGTTGCATACTGAATGCGCCACCAGGCGTAATTGTTAATTGCTAGTCAATACTGCTTTGTCAGTTTCAGTTCAACAGAGCAGGAATGATAACTGGTAAGTGATGGCACGCTGTAAACCAGTGGATGTTTGGTTTTTGATGGTTATTGTATGGGTTTTGAAATGGGGGAGGGTTGGGTTTGTGTGCGGCATGTTTTATCAATCAGCATTCAATAAGCACCGGTTCACCTTAGCAAACACCTATATGTTAAAGTTGTATATTGTTCACGTAACGTACAATGTCTTTTTTTCTGTGCTTCATTCAAGTAAATTGAAGGTAACAAGTAAATTTATTATTTGTTACCTTTTGACAATGTCTAAACCCCAGACAACTGAGATAAATGTTGTGACTTGGAATGTGAAAGGCATGAATAATTTTATTAAGAGAAATAAAATGATGGCACATTTGCGCCTCCTAAAGGCAGGGGTCGCCTTTTTACAGGAAACGCACATTTTGAATGCAGAGGTAGTGAAACTCAGACGGTGTTGGGGGGGGTCAGGTTTTTCATTCTTGTTTTAATGTGAAAAGTAGAGGTGCTGCTATTCTTATAAGGAAAGATATTCCATTTGTCACTGGCAATGTTATCAGTGACCCTAATGGCCGATATGTTATCGTGGTAGGTTGCCTATTTGGAAAACAAGTAATTCTGGTAAATATCTATGCCCCAAACTTTGATGATTGCGATTTTTTTTAGCAAAGTTTTTGGGGCTATTCCATCGGTTGACAATCATGCTTTGATCATAGGGGGGGACTTTAATTGTGTTTTGGATACCTCCCTAGATAGGTCCTCAACTAGAATCATACAGCCCTCTAAATCTGCTATAGTTATACAGGATTTTTGTGACCAGTATGGACTGCTTGACCCATGGAGATTCTTTTTTCCTTCCTCCAAAGTATTTCCTTTTTTCTCCCCAGTACATCATTCATATAGCCGTATAGATTTTTTGTTATCTTTTATTTCAGCGAGTGAATATCATAGCATTGTGATACCGGACCATGCCCCTTCTTCATTTAAGCTCAGTTTCCCCAGTAACCATTCATGTTTTAGGCCCTGGAGGTTAAACTCCCTGTTATTATCAGATGATGAATTTGTTAAATTTCTGTCCAAAGAGATGGTCTTTTTTTTGGAATGAGACACCTGATATTTCGAGAGCTACATTATGGGAGGCTCTTAAAGCTTTTCTACGAGGGAAAATTATTTCCTTCTCTTCCTACGCCAGAAAACAGGAGATCTCAAAACTCAAAGTAATTTCAGATGGGATAAGCAAGCTGGATGAGGAATATGCAACAAATCCGAGTCCTAGCTTATATAAAGAAAGGCTGCGGCTCCAGACTGAATTTAATCTATTGACAACTTCGCAAGAAGAGAAAAGGCTGCTGAAGACCCGCCATACGTTTTATGAATTTGGAGACAAGGCTAGTAAATTATTGGCCTATCAAGCTCGTCAGTCAGATGTCTCCAAAATGATTACTCAAATTCAGTTGTCCTCTGGTACTATGTTACACACTGCTCAAGATATGAATAACAGATTTGTTCAATATTACTCAGCTCTGTATTCCTCAGAATATACTAATGATTTACCTCTCTTTGAATCCTTCTTTGAAAAGCTACATCTGCCTACTGTCAGTATTGGTCCTGAACTTGGGGATTTTATTAGGCAACAGGAGATTACAGAAGCAGTTGTGGCTATGCAGAGCGGTAAAGCGCCTGGGCCTGACGGCTTTCCTATAGAGTTCTATAAGAAGTTCTTAGATCTATTGAGCCCACTTCTTGTAGCAGTATATAATGAAGCTTTTGAGAGAGGCTCTCTTCCTTTGACTCTTACACAGGCATCAATCTCGCTTTTGTTAAAAGAAAATAAGGACCCCACTCTCTGTGAATCATATAGACCAACTTCATTATTAAGTGTTGATTTTAAGATATTAGCTAAGGCCCTCGCATTACGTCTAGAACCCATCCTACCCACAATAATTCACAGTGATCAAACAGGATTTATCCGGGGACGCAACCCCTTTAACAACTTGCGGCGTTTGTTTAATGTAATATACACACACTCACACTCAGACACCACTGAAGCCATTATTTCTCTCGATGCTGAAAAGGCATTCGATCGGGTAGAGTGGGAGTATCTTTTTTTAACTCTCAAAAAATTCGGCTTCCCTGAGGATATGATTTCCTGGATCAAGCTTTTATATTCTGCCCCAGTAGCTTCTGTTTGCACAAACAATGTTTTTTCAGAATATTTCTCCTTGTATAGAGGTACAAGGCAAGGTTGCCCGCTCTCACCCTTGCGGTTCGCAATTTCCATTGAGCCTTTGGCCATGCTACTTTGCCAATCTCCTGTTTTTAGAAGCATCACTCGAAATGGCATGGAGCATAAAATTTCTTTATATGATATGATATGATGATATGATATAACACTTTATTGTCAGACGAGTCTGAAATTTTTCTTGCATGACAGTATCTGTGTTTACAACAATCAACATCCTACAACATATGCGGATGATGTTCTTTTATATGTTTCTAACCCCGCTACATCACTACCCCATATATTGTCAGTATTAGAGGAGTTCGGGAAAATCTCAGGTTATAAAATTAATATGCAGAAGACAGAGTACTTTCCGATTGTTAGGTCTCTTGATTCGGCTTCCTGTATTATCCCATTTAGAGTGGTTCAGGATGGGTTTAAATACCTGGGTATTTCAGTTACGCGTTCTTTTGATAATTTATTTAAGGCCAATTTTAACCCACTCCTAGAACGTTGCAAGCATGATTTCAAGAAATGGTCTGCCTTACCTTTGTCTTTGGCTGGCCGTCTTAATTTGATTAAAATGACGGTTCTGCCACGCTTTTTATACTTATTTTCTAATATACCTATATTCATAAGAAAAGGGTTTTTTTCCAACCTGGATAAGTTAATTAGCTCCTTTTTGTGGGGGGGTAAATCCCCTCGTATTAGAAAATCCTTTTTGCAGAAACCTACGTGTCAAGGAGCGATGGCATTGCCTAACTTTTTGTTTTATTATTGGGCAAGCAATATTCAAAAAGTTGTGTACTGGGCATCAGATTGGGATTCAAAGTCAATTCCAGTGTGGGTGCAAGGGGAGGATGCCTGCACCAAATTTTCTCAAGTCTTTGGTTTGTGCACCACTTCCAATATCAGGAAAGAGCTTTATTACATCACCTAATCCAGTAGTTGTGCATACGTTAAAAATTTGGTCACAGTTTAGGAGGCATTTTGGTTTCCAGGCTGCTTCAATTGCTGGTCCCATTGTCTCCAATTGTTTATTCCCCCCCATCCTTTATAGACACTGCGTTTCTGGCATGGGAAGACCAGGGAATTAGGTCCTTCAAAGTTTTTTTTTTATATAATATTTTCTGCTCATTTGAGGAGCTTGTGCATAATTTTTCCCTTTCCAAACCCCATTTTTTTTAGATACCTGCAGATAAGGAGTTTTATTAAGTCAATGTTCAAGTCTTTTCCTGAAATACCTGCTCCTTCAGTCATTGAGGAAATGCTGGATTTAAAACCAGATGGCAAAGGAATAATTTCTCGTATTTATTCTCTTATAAGCACCATAGATCCGCAAAGTTCAGACCATGTTAAAATTTCGTGGACATCTATACTTTATTTTTATTAAATAAAGATATTTTATGCACTATTTCAGTTACACTACACTTAAATGATAACTTTTATCCTAATTCTTAACAGTTGGACAAAAAAAAAGTGTCTTTAAAAACTATTGGAACACACTGTCTTCACCTATACAACATATTTTATTTAACAATTTGAACATAAAATGAAAATATATATTAATGTTTAATTCCTTAAAACATTGGCAAGTAGTCTCAGTTAAAAAAAACACTGCCTTAAAATAATTCTCTTTTAAGTTCTCACTTGTATAGGTTCTGGAGAGGTCGAACATGCACTGGATCCAGCGCGAGGTCATATGCCTCATTCTTAACAGGTTATTTTGTCGCATCACTCGCATCCGGTGTAGATGCCCCGTTAGATCAAATCATAACGTAGCAATTCGATCGCGTGATTTGTGTCATCGTGACATAACACATACTTGCAGTGTTTGAAAAAGGACGTAATCATCTGCTTTTTTCTAGGGTGCATTTTACCCCCAAACCGCCCAAAGAGCAAAGTGAAATCGCGAGAGCAACAGGAGATTTGAAGCTCATGACAGACGCGCCCAAGAGATGATTCGCCTTGTGATTGGCTGAATGTTAGTTCACTCAAATCTAAGTAAACAAATCAGAGAACACGGGTGGAAATATCGGTGGTGGGTAAAAACAAAGTGCGGGGGACAGAATAACCTTTTACTAAAAGTGCGGGGGACATAATATTGACTTTACAGGGACTTTAAGAGGTCTTGGGAATGTAACATTTTCGTTTTTCTTAAAGGGGTCATATGATGCGATTTCAAGTTTTCCTTTCTCTTTGGAGTGTTACAAGCTCTTGGTGCATAAAGAAGACCTGATAAGTGCAACAAGTCATTTGCAAGTGAAAGTAGAAACACATGCAATTCAGACAAAACTTATGGGCTGATTATAACATGCACGTTCACTTTCCTCATGAAATGTGTGTGTAGGTCCGACAATAGCATCCACAATGCTCTAAGCAGTTGTGAGCAGCGGGCTATATAATATGTGTGAACTCTTTTATGTTATCACTTGGCCATTTGACTTATAGCAGTGTCCAGTGTTTCCCATACATTGAGTTATTTGTGGCGGCCCGTCACAAAATCAAAACTGACCGCCACAAATAGATTTTCCAAAAGGATTCTACTTCGTTGAATAAACTTGAGCACTGCACGTTTCAAAATTAAAATGCAGCGCGGGTGTTTTTATATGAATGTATAATTGAAAGAACCAACCGTCTTCAGAAAAGCTTTGGTGTCATTTTCATTTCGTCTTTCCTAGCGTTTTGTATTTGATTACAGCCGTTACCGGGGAAACCGCTATATCTCGGCTCCAACAGAGCCTCCTGCTGGCAATAAAGAAGGGGAAAAAAATCGGCCAAACATATCGGCCAAAAAAAATCAGCATCAAATATCGGCCATCGGCTGCCCTGATTTCTAAATATCGGCATCGGCCAGAGAAAAACCCTTATCGGTCGACCTCTATTGCTGACAATTAAATTAATTGTTTTGCCACTTTTGCACTTTATTTTTAAAAAAATAATAATTTAAGTTTTGTAATAACCAATTGTTCCGATCCGGACCTTTGACACTGATGAAAATTCAGATTTGGACCTTTGAATGTAGACTTTGAGAACCCCTGGTCTAGAACGACATGCTGAAAACAGCTAATTTTGACAAGGTAAAAAGGGTGTTTTTTTACACTACCATTGAGAAATTTTAACCAAAGTATCTTATAGACTTTTCATTAAGACCCTAAAGAATCATACCAACTTATATCAAATGGGCATCTGATGACCCCTTTAATGAACTTTTTTCAACAGATTTTTTTTCTGGAAAATGATGGAATATGGTTACTTATTTATAATTTCACTGATGCTTTTAAGACATTTGCAAATAACTAGGGGTGCTCCGATTGATCGGCTACCGATCACTATCGGCCGATAATCACGTTGGGATGTTTGACCGGCGGTCTCTAAAAAGGCCGAACTTAAAAAAAACGATCTCAAGCTGATGACGCTGCCGTGAGAGGTTTGGCTCGACATGCAGTGGCACCGTCTCTGTCCGGTGCGGGTGAAATAATTGTAATGCTGAAGGTGAAGGTACAGTTCATATTTCTTCATTAAATTATTTATTATTATTTTATTATTTAGTCATTTATCAGACGCTTTTATCCAAAGTGACTTACAAATGAGGACAACAGAAGCAATCAATTGTAGTATTAAAACAACTAAAAACAGATCCAAAACTAAAAGCTAAAACTTTATAAATGCTACCTATACACGTT